>NC_134024.1:33368950-33658181 GCF_040712315.1 Castanea sativa | reverse complement strand
TAACTCAATCATGCCTCGGTCCTCAGACCAAATGATGTGAGAAAGTTAACACTTCATCACATTCTCTCTTCAAAGTGTTTAAACTATAACTCGATCATGCCTCAGTCCTGGGACCAGATGATGTGAGAAAGTTAACACTTCATGACATTCTCTCTTCAAAGTGTTTAAACTATAACTCGATCATGCCTCGTTCCTCGAACCAGATGATGTGAGAAAGTTAACACTTCATGTCATTCTCTCTTCAAAGTGTTTAAACTATAACTCGATCATGCCTCGGTCCTCGGACCAGATTATGTGAGAAAGTTAACACTTCATGACATCCTCTCTTCAAAGTGCTTAAGCTATAACTCAATCATGCCTCGGTCCTCAGACCAGATGATGTGAGAAAGTTAACACTTCATCACATTCTCTCTTCAATGTGTTTAAACTATAACTCGATCATGCCTCGATCATCGGACCAGATGATGTGAGAAAGTTAACACTTCATCACATTCTCTCGTCAAAGTGTTTACACTATAACTCAATCATGCCTAGGTCCTCGGACCAGATGATGTGAGAAAGTTAACACTTCATGACATTCTCTCTTCAAAGTGTTTAAACTATAACTCGATCATGCCTTGGTCTTCGGACCAGATGATGTGAGAAAGTTAACGCTTCATCACATTCTCTGTTCAATGTGTTTAAGTTATAACTCGATCATGCCTCGGTCCTCGGACCAGATGATGTGAGAAAGTTAACACTTCATCACATTCTCTCTTCAAAGTGTTTGACCTATAACTCGATCATGCCTCGATCCTCAGACCAGATGATGTGAGAAAGTTAACACTTCATGACATTCTCTCTTCAAAGTGTTAAACTATAACTCAATCATGCCTAGGTCCTCGAACCAGATGATGTGAGAAAGTTAACACTTCATCACATTCTCTCTTCAAAGTGTTTAAACTATAACTCGATCATGCCTCGGTCCTCAGACCAAATGATGTGAGAAAGTTAACACTTCATCACATTCTCTCTTCAAAGTGTTTAAACTATAACTCGATCATGCCTCAGTCCTCGGACAAGATGATGTGAGAAAGTTAACACTTCATCACATTCTCTCTTCAAAATGTTTGACCTATAACTCGATCATGCCTCAGTCCTCGGACCAGATGATGTGAGAAAGTTAACACTTCATCACATTCTCTCTTCAAAGTGTTTAAACAATAACTCGATCATGCCTCAGTCCTCAAACCAGATGATGTGAGAAAGTTAACACTTCATCACATTCTCTCTTCAAAGTGTTTAAACTATAACTCGATCATGCCTCGGTCCTCGGACCAGATGATGTGAGAAAGTTAACACTTCATCAGATTCTCTCTTCAAAGTGTTTAACCTATAACTCGATCATGCCTCAGTCCTCGGACCAGATGATGTGAGAAAGTTAACACTTCATCACATTCTCTCTTCAAAGTGTTTAAACAATAACTCGATCATGCCTCAGTCCTCAAACCAGATGATGTGAGAAAGTTAACACTTCATCACATTCTCTCTTCAAAGTGTTTAAACTATAACTCGATCATGCCTCGATCATCGGACCAGATGATGTGAGAAAGTTAACACTTCATCACATTCTCTCGTCAAAGTGTTTAAACTATAACTCAATCATGCCTAGGTCCTCGGACCAGATGATGTGAGAAAGTTAATACTTCATGACATTCTCTCTTCAAAGTGTTTGAACTATAACTCGATCATGCCTCGGTCTTCGGACCAGATGATGTGAGAAAGTTAACGCTTCATCACATTCTCTCTTCAATGTGTTTAAGTTATAACTCGATCATGCCTCGGTCCTCGGACCAGATGATGTGAGAAAGTTAACACTTCATCACATTCTCTCTTCAAAGTGTTTAACCTATAACTCGATCATGCCTCGATCCTCAGACCAGATGATGTGAGAAAGTTAACACTTCATGACATTCTCTCTTCAAAGTGTTAAACTATAACTCGATCATGCCTCGGTCCTCGGACCAGATGATGTGAGAAAGTTAACACTTCATCACATTCTCTCTTCAAAGTGTTTAACCTATAACTCGGTCATGCCTCAGTCCTCGGACCTGATGATGTGAGAAGGTTAACACTTCATCACATTCTCTCTTCAAAGTGTTTAAACTATAACTCGTTCATGCCTCGGTCCTCGGACCAGATTATGTGAGAAAGTTAACACTTCATGACATCCTCTCTTCAAAGTGTTTAAGCTATAACTCAATCATGCCTCGGTCCTCAGACCAGATGATGTGAGAAAGTTAACACTTCATCACATTCTCTCTTCAAAGTGTTTAAACTATAACTCGATCATGCCTCGATCATCGGACCAGATGGTGTGAGAAAGTTAACACTTCATCACATTCTCTCGTAAAAGTGTTTAAACTATAACTCAATCATGCCTAGGTCCTCGGACCAGATGATGTGAGAAAGTTAATACTTCATGACATTCTCTCTTCAAAGTGTTTAAACTATAACTCGATCATCCCTCGGTCTTCGGACCAGATGATGTGAGAAAGTTAACGCTTCATCACATTCTCTCTTCAATGTGTTTAAGTTATAACTCGATCATGCCTCGGTCCTCGGACCAGATGATGTGAGAATGTTAACACTTCATCACATTCTCTCTTCAAAGTGTTTAACCTATAACTCGATCATGCCTCGGTCCTCAGACCAGATGATGTGAGAAAGTTAACACTTCATGACATTCTCTCTTCAAAGTGTTTAAACTATAACTCAATCATGCCTAGGTCCTCGAACCAGATGATGTGAGAAAGTTAACACTTCATCACATTCTCTCTTCAAAGTGTTTAAACTATAACTCGATCATGCCTCGGTCCTCAGACCAAATGATGTGAGAAAGTTAACACTTCATCACATTCTCTCTTCAAAGTGTTTAAACTATAACTCGATCATGCCTCAGTCCTCGGACCAGATGATGTGAGAAAGTTAACACTTCATCACATTCTCTCTTCAAAGTGTTTAACCTATAACTCGATCATGCCTCGGTCCTCAGACCAGATGATGTGAGAAAGTTAACACTTCATCACATTCTCTCTTCAAAGTGTTTAGGCTATAACTCGATCATGCCTCAGTCCTCGGACTAGATGATGTGAGAAAGTTAACACTTCATCACATTCTCTCTTCAAAGTGTTTAACCTATAACTCGATCATGCCTCAGTCCTCGGACCAGATGATGTGAGAAAGTTAACACTTCATCACATTCTCTCTTCAAAGTGTTTAAACTATAACTTGATCGTGCCTCGGTCCTCGGACCAGATTATGTGAGAAAGTTAACACTTCATGACATCCTCTCTTCAAAGTGTTTAAGCTATAACTCAATCATGCCTCGGTCCTCAGACCAGATGATGTGAGAAAGTTAACACTTAATCACATTCTCTCTTCAAAGTGTTTAAACTATAACTCGATCATGCCTCGGTCCTCAGACCAAATGATGTGAGAAAGTTAACACTTCATCACATTCTCTCTTCAAAGTGTTTAAACTATAACTCGATCATGCCTCGGTCCTGGGACCAGATGATGTGAGAAAGTTAACACTTCATGACATTCTCTCTTCAAAGTGTTTAAACTATAACTCGATCATGCCTCGGTCCTCGAACCAGATGATGTGAGAAAGTTGACACTTCATGTCTTTCTCTCTTCAAAGTGTTTAAACTATAACTCGATCATGCTCTCTTCAAAGTGTTTAAGCTATAACTCGATCAGGCCTCGGTCCTCAGACCAGATGATGTGAGAAAGTTAACACTTCATCACATTCTCTTTTCAAAGTGTTTAAACTATAACTCGATCATGCCTCGATCATCGAACCAGATGATGTGAGAAAGTTAACACTTCATCACATTCTCTCGTCAAAGTGTTTAAACTATAACTCAATCATGCCTAGGTCCTCGGACCAGATGATGTGAGAAAGTTAATACTTCATGACATTCTCTCTTCAAAGTGTTTAAACTATAACTCGATCATGCCTCGGTCTTCGGACCAGATGATGTGAGAAAGTTAACGCTTCATCACATTCTCTCTTCAATGTGTTTAAGTTATAACTCGATCATGCCTCGGTCCTCGGACCAGATGATGTGAGAAAGTTAACACTTCAGCACATTCTCTCTTCAAAGTGTTTAACCTATAACTCGATCATGCCTCGGTCCTCAGACCAGATGATGTGAGAAAGTTAACACTTCATGACATTCTCTCTTCAAAGTGTTAAACTATAACTCAATCATGCCTAGGTCCTTGAACCAGATGATGTGATAAAGTTAACACTTCATCACATTCTCTCTTCAAAGTGTTTAAACTATAACTCGATCATGCCTCAGTCCTGGGACCAGATGATGTGAGAAAGTTAACACTTCATGACATTCTCTCTTCAAAGTGTTTAAACTATAACTCGATCAAGCCTCGGTCCTCGAACCAGATGATGTGAGAAAGTTAACACTTCATGACATTCTCTCTTCAAAGTGTTTAAACTATAACTCGATCATGCCTCGGTCTTCGGACCAGATGATGTGAGAAAGTTAACGCTTCATCACATTCTCTCTTCAATGTGTTTAAGTTATAACTCGATCATGCCTCGATCATCGGACCAGATGATGTGAGAAAGTTAACACTTCATCACATTCTCTCTTCAAAGTGTTTAAACTATAACTCGATCATGCCTCGGTCCTCGGACCAGATGATGTGAGAAAGTTAACACTTCATCACATTCTCTCTTCATAGTGTTTAAGCTATAACTCGATCATGCCTCGGTCCTCGGACCAGATGATGTGAGAAGGTTAACACTTCATCACATTCTCTCTTCAAAGTGTTTAAACAATAACTCGATCATGCCTCAGTCCTCAAACCAGATGATGTTAGAAAGTTAACACTTCATCACATTCTCTCTTCAAAGTGTTTAAGCTATAACTCGATCATGCCTCAGTCCTCGGACCAGATGATGTGAGAAATTTAACACTTCATCACATTCTCTCTTCAAAGTGTTTAACCTATAACTCGATCATGCCTCAGTCCTCGGACCAGATGATGTGAGAAAGTTAACACTTCATCACATTCTCTCTTCAAAGTGTTTAAACTATAACTCGATCGTGCCTCGGTCCTCGGACCAGATTATGTGAGAAAGTTAACACTTCATGACATCCTCTCTTCAAAGTGTTTAAGCTATAACTCAATCATGCCTCGGTCCTCAGACCAGATGATGTGAGAAAGTTAACACTTCATCACATTCTCTCTTCAAAGTGTTTAAACTATAACTCGATCATGCCTCGATCATCGGACCAGATGATGTGAGAAAGTTAACACTTCATCACATTCTCTCTTCAAAGTGTTAAACTATAACTCAATCATGCCTAGGTCCTCGAACCAGATGATGTGAGAAAGTTAACACTTCATCACATTCTCTCTTCAAAGTGTTTAATCTATAACTCGATCATGCCTCGGTCCTCAAACCAGATGATGTGAGAAAGTTAACACTTCATCACATTCTCTCTTCAAAGTGTTTAGGCTATAACTCGATCATGCCTCAGTCCTCGGACTAGATGATGTGAGAAAGTTAACACTTCATCACATTCTCTCTTCAAAGTGTTTAACCTATAACTCGATCATGCCTTAGTCCTCGGACCAGATGATGTGAGAAAGTTAACACTTCACCACATTCTCTCTTCAAAGTGTTTAACCTATAACTCGATCATGGCTCGGTCCTCAGACCAGATGATGTGAGAAAGTTAACACTTCATGACATTCTTTCCACAAAGTGTTTAAACTATAACTCGATCATGCCTCGGTCCTCGGACCAGATTATGTGAGAAAGTTAACACATCATGACATCCTCTCTTCAAAGTGTTTAAGCTATAACTCAATCATGCCTCGGTCCTCAGACCAGATGATGTGAGAAAGTTAACACTTCATCACATTCTCTCTTCAAAGTGTTTAAACTATAACTCGATCATGCCTCGATCATCGGACCAGATGATGTGAGAAAGTTAACACTTCATCACATTCTCTCGTCAAAGTGTTTAACCTATAACTCGATCATGCCTCAGTCCTCGGACCAGATGATGTGAGAAAGTTAACACTTCATCACATTCTCTCTTCAAGGTGTTTAAACTATAACTCGATCATGCCTCAGTCCTCGGACCAGATTATGTGAGAAAGTTAACACTTCATGACATCCTCTCTTCAAAATGTTTAAGCTATAACTCAATCATGCCTCGGTCCTCAGACCAGATGATGTGAGAAAGTTAACACTTCATCACATTCTCTTTTCAAAGTGTTTAAACTATAACTCGATCATGCCTCGATCATCGGACCAGATGATGTGAGAAAGTTAACACTTCATCACATTCTCTCGTCAAAGTGTTTAAACTATAACTCAATCATGCCTAGGTCCTCGGACCAGATGATGTGAGAAAGTTAATACTTCATGACATTCTCTCTTCAAAGTGTTTAAACTATAACTCGATCATGCCTCGGTCTTCGGACCAGATGATGTGAGAAAGTTAACGCTTCATCACATTCTCTCTTCAATGTGTTTAAGTTATAACTCGATCATGCCTCGGTCCTCGGACCAGATGATGTGAGAAAGTTAACACTTCATCAGATTCTCTCTTCAAAGTGTTTAACCTATAAATCGATCATGCCTCAGTCCTCGGACCTGATGATGTGAGAAGGTTAACACTTCATCACATTCTCTCTTCAAAGTGTTTAAACTATAACTCGTTCATGCCTCAGTCCTCGGACCAGATTATGTGAGAAAGTTAACACATCACGACATCCTCTCTTCAAAGTGTTTAAGCTATAACTCAATCATGCCTCGGTCCTCAGACCAGATGATGTGAGAAAGTTAACACTTCATCACATTCTCTCTTCAAAGTGTTTAAACTATAACTCGATCATGCCTCGGTCCTCAGACCAAATGATGTGAGAAAGTTAACACTTCATCACATTCTCTCTTCAAAGTGTTTAAACTATAACTCGATCATGCCTCAGTCCTCGGACCAGATGATGTGAGAAAGTTAACACTTCATCACATTCTCTCTTCAAAATGTTTAACCTATAACTCGATCATGCCTCAGTCCTCAAACCAGATGATGTGAGAAAGTTAACACTTCATCACATTCTCTCTTCAAAGTGTTTAGGCTATAACTCGATCATGCCTCAGTCCTCGGACTAGATGATGTGAGAAAGTTAACACTTCATCACATTCTCTCTTCAAAGTGTTTAACCTATAACTCGATCATGCCTCAGTCCTCGGACCAGATGATGTGAGAAAGTTAACACTTCATCACATTCTCTCTTCAAAGTGTTTAAACTATAACTTGATCGTGCCTCGGTCCTCGGACCAGATTATGTGAGAAAGTTAACACTTCATGACATCCTCTCTTCAAAGTGTTTAAGCTATAACTCAATCATGCCTCGGTCCTCAGACCAGATGATGTGAGAAAGTTAACACTTCATCACATTCTCTCTTCAAAGTGTTTAAACTATAACTCGATCATGCCTCGGTCCTGGGACCAGATGATGTGAGAAAGTTAACACTTCATGACATTCTCTCTTCAAAGTGTTTAAACTATAACTCGATCATGCCTCGGTCCTCGAACCAGATGATGTGAGAAAGTTAACACTTCATGTCTTTCTCTCTTCAAAGTGTTTAAACTATAACTCGATCATGCTCTCTTCAAAGTGTTTAAGCTATAACTCGATCAGGCCTCGGTCCTCGGTCCAGATGATGTGAGAAAGTTAACACTTCATCACATTCTCTCTTCAAAGTGTTTAAACTATAACTCGATCATGCCTAGGACCTCGGACCAGATGATGTGAGAAAGTTAACACTTCATCACATTCTCTCTTCAAAGTGTTTAAACAATAACTCGATCATGCCTCAGTCCTCAAACCAGATGATGTTAGAAAGTTAACACTTCATCACATTCTCTCTTCAAAGTGTTTAAGCTATAACTCGATCATGCCTCAGTCCTCGGACCAGATGATGTGAGAAAGTTAACACTTCATCACATTCTCTCTTCAAAGTGTTTAACCTATAACTCGATCATGCCTCAGTCCTCGGACCAGATGATGTGAGAAAGTTAACACTTCATCACATTCTCTCTTCAAGGTGTTTAAACTATAACTCGATCATGCCTCAGTCCTCAGACCAGATTATGTGAGAAAGTTAACACTTCATGACATCCTCTCTTCAAAGTGTTTAAGCTATAACTCAATCATGCCTCGGTCCTCAGACCAGATGATGTGAGAAAGTTAACACTTCATCACATTCTCTTTTCAAAGTGTTTAAACTATAACTCGATCATGCCTCGATCATCGGACCAGATGATGTGAGAAAGTTAACACTTCATCACATTCTCTCGTCAAAGTGTTTAAACTATAACTCAATCATGCCTAGGTCCTCGGACCAGATGATGTGAGAAAGTTAATACTTCATGACATTCTCTCTTCAAAGTGTTTAAACTATAACTCGATCATGCCTCGGTCTTCGGACCAGATGATGTGAGAAAGTTAACGCTTCATCACATTCTCTCTTCAATGTGTTTAAGTTATAACTCGATCATGCCTCGGTCCTCGGACCAGATGATGTGAGAAAGTTAACACTTCATCACATTCTCTCTTCAAAGTGTTTAACCTATAACTCGATCATGCCTCGGTAATCAGACCAGATGATGTGAGAAAGTTAACACTTCATGACATTCTCTCTTCAAAGTGTTAAACTATAACTCAATCATGCCGAGGTCCTCGAACCAGATGATGTGAGAAAGTTAACACTTCATCACATTCTCTCTTCAAAGTGTTTAAACAATAACTCGATCATGCCTCGGTCCTCAGACCAAATGATGTGAGAAAGTTAACACTTCATCACATTCTCTCTTCAAAGTGTTTAAACAATAACTCGATCATGCCTCGGTCCTCAGACCAAATGATGTGAGAAAGTTAACACTTCATCACATTCTCTCTTCAAAGTGTTTAAACTATAACTCGATCATGCCTCGGTCCTCGGACCAGATGATGTGAGAAAGTTAACACTTCATCACATTCTCTCTTCATAGTGTTTAAGCTATAACTCGATCATGCCTCGGTCCTCGGACCAGATGATGTGAGAAAGTTAACACTTCATCACATTCTCTCTTCAAAGTGTTTAAACAATAACTCGATCATGCCTCAGTCCTCAAACCAGATGATGTTAGAAAGTTAACACTTCATCACATTCTCTCTTCAAAGTGTTTAAGCTATAACTCGATCATGCCTCAGTCCTCGGACCAGATGATGTGAGAAAGTTAACACTTCATCACATTCTCTCTTCAAAGTGTTTAACCTATAACTCGATCATGCCTCAGTCCTCGGACCAGATGATGTGAGAAAGTTAACACTTCATCACATTCTCTCTTCAAAGTGTTTAAACTATAACTCGATCATGCCTCGGTCCTTGGACCAGATTATGTGAGAAAGTTAACACTTCATGACATCCTCTCTTCAAAGTGCTTAAGCTATAACTCAATCATGCCTCGGTCCTCAGACCAGATGATGTGAGAAAGTTAACACTTCATCACATTCTCTCTTCAAAGTGTTTAAACTATAACTCGATCACGCCTCGATCATCGGACCAGATGATGTGAGAAAGTTAACACTTCATCACATTCTCTCGTCAAAGTGTTTAAACTAGAACTCAATCATGCCTAGGTCCTCGGACCAGATGATGTGAGAAAGTTAATACTTCATGACATTCTCTCTTCAAAATGTTTAACCTATAACTCGATCATGCCTCAGTCCTCAAACCAGATGATGTGAGAAAGTTAACACTTCATCACATTCTCTCTTCAAAGTGTTTAGGCTATAACTCGATCATGCCTCAGTCCTCGGACTAGATGATGTGAGAAAGCTAACACTTCATCACATTCTCTCTTCAAAGTGTTTAACCTATAACTCGATCATGCCTTAGTCCTCGGACCAGATGATGTGAGAAAGTTAACACTTCATCACATTCTCTCTTCAAAGTGTTTAACCTATAACTCGATCATGCCTCGGTCCTCAGACCAGATGATGTGAGAAAGTTAACACTTCATGACATTCTCTCTTCAAAGTGTTTAAACTATAACTCGATCATGCCTCGGTCCTCGGACCAGATGATGTGAGAAAGTTAACACTTCATCACATTCTCTCTTCAAAGTGTTTAACCTATAACTCGATCATGCCTCAGTCCTCGGACCTGATGATGTGAGAAGGTTAACACTTCATCACATTCTCTCTTCAAAGTGTTTAAACTATAACTCGATCATGCCTCGGTCCTCGGACCAGATGATGTGAGAAAGTTAACACTTCATGACATTCTCTCTTCAAAGTGTTTAAACTATAACTCGATCATGCCTCGGTCCTCGGACCAGATGATGTGAGAAAGTTAACACTTCATCACATTCTCTCTTCAAAGTGTTTAAACTATAACTCGATCATGCCTCGGTCCTCGGACCAGATGATGTGAGAAAGTTAACACTTCATGACATTCTCTCTTCAAAGTGTTTAACCTATAACTCGATCATGCCTCGGTCCTCAGACCATATGATGTGAGAAAGTTAACACTTCATCACATTCTCTTTTCAAAGTGTTTAAACTATAACTCGATCATGCCTCGATCATCGGACCAGATGATGTGAGAAAGTTAACACTTCATCACATTCTCTCGTCAAAGTGTTTAAACTATAACTCAATCATGCCTAGGTCCTCGGACCAGATGATGTGAGAAAGTTAATACTTCATGACATTCTCTCTTCAAAGTGTTTAAACTATAACTCGATCATGCCTCGGTCCTCAGACCAAATGATGTGAGAAAGTTAACACTTCATCACATTCTCTCTTCAAAGTGTTTAAACTATAACTCGATCATGCCTCAGTCCTGGGACCAGATGATGTGAGAAAGTTAACACTTCATGACATTCTCTCTTCGAAGTGTTTAAACTATAACTCAATCATGCCTAGGTCCTCGGACCAGATGATGTGAGAAAGTTAATACTTCATGACATTCTCTCTTCAAAGTGTTTAAACTATAACTCGATCATGCCTCGGTCCTCAGACCAAATGATGTGAGAAAGTTAACACTTCATCACATTCTCTCTTCAAAGTGTTTAAACTATAACTCGATCATGCCTCAGTCCTGGGACCAGATGATGTGAGAAAGTTAACACTTCATGACATTCTCTCTTCGAAGTGTTTAAACTATAACTCGATCATGCCTCGGTCTTCGGACCAGATGATGTGAGAAAGTTAACGCTTCATCACATTCTCTCTTCAATGTGTTTAAGTTAAAACTCGATCATGCCTCGGTCCTCAGACCAGATGATGTGAGAAAGTTAACACTTCATCACATTCTCTCTTCAAAGTGTTTAACCTATAACTCGATCATGCCTCGGTCCTCAGACCAGATGATGTGAGAAAGTTAACACTTCATGACATTCTCTCTTCAAAGTGTTAAACTATAACTCAATCATGCCGAGGTCCTCGAACCAGATGATGTGAGAAAGTTAACACTTCATCACATTCTCTCTTCAAAGTGTTTAAACAATAACTCGATCATGCCTCGGTCCTCAGACCAAATGATGTGAGAAAGTTAACACTTCATCACATTCTCTCTTCAAAGTGTTTAAACTATAACTCGATCATGCCTCAGTCCTGGGACCAGATGATGTGAGAAAGTTAACACTTCATGACATTCTCTCTTCGAAGTGTTTAAACTATAACTCGATCATGCCTCGGTCCTCGAACCAGATGATGTGAGAAAGTTAACACTTCATGTCATTCTCTCTTCAAAGTATTTAAACTATAACTCGATCATGCTCTCTTCAAAGTGTTTAAGCTATAACTCGATCAGGCCTCGGTCCTCGGACCAGATGATGTGAGAAAGTTAACACTTCATCACATTCTCTCTTCAAAGTGTTTAAACTATAACTCGATCATGCCTCGGTCCTCGGACCAGATGATGTGAGAAAGGTAACACTTCATCACATTCTCTCTTCATAGTGTTTAAGCTATAACTCGATCATGCCTCGGTCCTCGGACCAGATGATGTGAGAAAGTTAACACTTCATCACATTCTCTCTTCAAAGTGTTTAAACAATAACTCGATCATGCCTCAGTCCTCAAACCAGATGATGTTAGAAAGTTAACACTTCATCACATTCTCTCTTCAAAGTGTTTAAGCTATAACTCGATCATGCCTCAGTCCTCGGACCAGATGATGTGAGAAAGTTAACACTTCATCACATTCTCTCTTCAAAGTGTTTAACCTATAACTCGATCATGCCTCAGTCCTCGGACCAGATGATGTGAGAAAGTTAACACTTCATCACATTCTCTCTTCAAAGTGTTTAAACTATAACTCGATCATGCCTCGGTCCTCGGACCAGATTATGTGAGAAAGTTAACACTTCATGACATCCTCTCTTCAAAGTGCTTAAGCTATAACTCAATCATGCCTCGGTCCTCAGACCAGATGATGTGAGAAAGTTAACACTTCATCACATTCTCTCTTCAAAGTGTTTAAACTATAACTCGATCATGCCTCGATCATCGGACCAGATGATGTGAGAAAGTTAACACTTCATCACATTCTCTCGTCAAAGTGTTTAAACTAGAACTCAATCATGCCTAGGTCCTCGGACCAGATGATGTGAGAAAGTTAATACTTCATGACATTCTCTCTTCAAAGTGTTTAAACTATAACTCGATCATGCCTCGGTCTTCGGACCAGATGATGTGAGAAAGTTAACGCTTCATCACATTCTCTCTTCAATGTGTTTAAGTTATAACTCGATCATGCCTCGGTCCTCGGACCAGATGATGTGAGAAAGTTAACACTTCATCACATTCTCTCTTCAAAGTGTTTGACCTATAACTCGATCATGCCTCGGTCCTCAGACCAGATGATGTGAGAAAGTTAACACTTCATGACATTCTCTCTTCAAAGTGTTAAACTATAACTCAATCATGCCTAGGTCCTCGAACCAGATGATGTGAGAAAGTTAACACTTCATCACATTCTCTCTTCAAAGTGTTTATACTATAACTCGATCATGCCTCGGTCCTCAGACCAAATGATGTGAGAAAGTTAACACTTCATCACATTCTCTCTTCAAAGTGTTTAAACTATAACTCGATCATGCCTCCGTCCTCGGACCAGATGATGTGAGAAAGTTAACACTTCATCACATTCTCTCTTCAAAGTGTTTGACCTATAACTCGATCATGCCTCGGTCCTCAGACCAGATGATGTGAGAAAGTTAACACTTAATGACATTCTCTCTTCAAAGTGTTAAACTATAACTCAATCATGCCTAGGTCCTCGAACCAGATGATGTGAGAAAGTTAACACTTCATCACATTCTCTCGTCAAAGTGTTTAAACTATAACTCAATCATGCCTAGGTCCTCGGACCAGATGATGTGAGAAAGTTAACACTTCATCACATTCTCTCTTCAAAGTGTTTAAACAATAACTCGATCATGCCTCAGTCCTCAAACCAGATGATGTTAGAAAGTTAACACTTCATCACATTCTCTCTTCAAAATGTTTAACCTATAACTCGATCATGCCTCAGTCCTCAAACCAGATGATGTGAGAAAGTTAACACTTCATCACATTCTCTCTTCAAAGTGTTTAGGCTATAACTCGATCATGCCTCAGTCCTCGGACTAGATGATGTGAGAAAGCTAACACTTCATCACATTCTCTCTTCAAAGTGTTTAACCTATAACTCGATCATGCCTTAGTCCTCGGACCAGATGATGTGAGAAAGTTAACACTTCATCACATTCTCTCTTCAAAGTGTTTAGGCTATAACTCGATCATGCCTCAGTCCTCGGACTAGATGATGTGAGAAAGCTAACACTTCATCACATTCTCTCTTCAAAGTGTTTAACCTATAACTCGATCATGCCTTAGTCCTCGGACCAGATGATGTGAGAAAGTTAACACTTCATCACATTCTCTCTTCAAAGTGTTTAACCTATAACTCGATCATGCCTCGGTCCTCAGACCAGATGATGTGAGAAAGTTAACACTTCATGACATTCTCTCTTCAAAGTGTTAAACTATAACTCGATCATGCCTCGGTCCTCGGACCAGATGATGTGAGAAAGTTAACACTTCATCACATTCTCTCGTCAAAGTGTTTAAACTATAACTCAATCATGCCTAGGTCCTCGGACCAGATGATGTGAGAAAGTTAACACTTCATCACATTCTCTCTTCAAAGTGTTTAAACAATAACTCGATCATGCCTCAGTCCTCAAACCAGATGATGTTAGAAAGTTAACACTTCATCACATTCTCTCTTCAAAATGTTTAACCTATAACTCGATCATGCCTCAGTCCTCAAACCAGATGATGTGAGAAAGTTAACACTTCATCACATTCTCTCTTCAAAGTGTTTAGGCTATAACTCGATCATGCCTCAGTCCTCGGACTAGATGATGTGAGAAAGCTAACACTTCATCACATTCTCTCTTCAAAGTGTTTAAACTATAACTCGTTCATGCCTCGGTCCTCGGACCAGATTATGTGAGAAAGTTAACACATCATGACATCCTCTCTTCAAAGTGTTTAAGCTATAACTCAATCATGCCTCGGTCCTCGGACCAGATGATGTGAGAAAGTTAACACTTCATCACATTCTCTCTTCAAAGTGTTTAAACTATAACTCGATCATGCCTCGATCATCGGACCAGATGATGTGAGAAAGTTAACACTTCATCACATTCTCTCGTCAAAGTGTTTAAACTATAACTCAATCATGCCAAGGTCCTCGGACCAGATGATGTGAGAAAGTTAATACTTCATGACATTCTCTCTTCAAAGTGTTTAAACTATAACTCGATCATCCCTCGGTCTTCGGACCAGATGATGTGAGAAAGTTAACGCTTCATCACATTCTCTCTTCAATGTGTTTAAGTTATAACTCGATCATGCCTCGGTCCTCGGACCAGATGATGTGAGAAAGTTAACACTTCATCACATTCTCTCTTCAAAGTGTTTAACCTATAACTCGATCATGCCTCGGTCCTCAGACCAGATGATGTGAGAAAATTAACACTTCATGACATTCTCTCTTCAAAGTGTTAAACTATAACTCAATCATGCCTAGGTCCTCGAACCAGATGATGTGAGAAAGTTAACACTTCATCACATTCTCTCTTCAAAGTGTTTAAACTATAACTCGATCATGCCTCGGTCCTCAGACCAAATGATGTGAGAAAGTTAACACTTCATCACATTCTCTCTTCAAAGTGTTTAAACTATAACTCGATCATGCCTCAGTCCTCGGACCAGATGATGTGAGAAAGTTAACACTTCATCACATTCTCTCTTCAAAATGTTTAACCTATAACTCGATCATGCCTCAGTCCTCAAACCAGATGATGTGAGAAAGTTAACACTTCATCACATTCTCTCTTCAAAGTGTTTAGGCTATAACTCGATCATGCCTCAGTCCTCGGACTAGATGATGTGAGAAAGTTAACACTTCATCACATTCTCTCTTCAAAGTGTTTAACCTATAACTCGATCATGCCTCAGTCCTCGGACCAGATGATGTGAGAAAGTTAACACTTCATCACATTCTCTCTTCAAAGTGTTTAAACTATAACTTGATCGTGCCTCGGTCCTCGGACCAGATTATGTGAGAAAGTTAACACTTCATGACATCCTCTCTTCAAAGTGTTTAAGCTATAACTCAATCATGCCTCGGTCCTCAGACCAGATGATGTGAGAAAGTTAACACTTCATCACATTCTCTCTTCAAAGTGTTTAAATTATAACTCGATCATGCCTCGGTCCTCAGACCAAATGATGTGAGAAAGTTAACACTTCATCACATTCTCTCTTCAAAGTGTTTAAACTATAACTCGATCATGCCTCGGTCCTGGGACCAGATGATGTGAGAAAGTTAACACTTCATGACATTCTCTCTTCAAAGTGTTTAAACAATAACTCGATCATGCCACAGTCCTCAAACCAGATGATGTTAGAAAGTTAACACTTCATCACATTCTCTCTTCAAAGTGTTTAAGTTATAACTCGATCATGCCTCGGTCCTCGAACCAGATGATGTGAGAAAGTTAACACTTCATGTCTTTCTCTCTTCAAAGTGTTTAAACTATAACTCGATCATGCTCTCTTCAAAGTGTTTAAGCTATAACTCGATCAGGCCTCGGTCCTCGGTCCAGATGATGTGAGAAAGTTAACACTTCATCACATTCTCTCTCCAAAGTGTTTAAACTATAACTCGATCATGCCTCGGTCCTCGGACCAGATGATGGGAGAAAGTTAACACTTCATCACATTCTCTCTTCAAAGTGTTTAAACAATAACTCGATCATGCCACAGTCCTCAAACCAGATGATGTTAGAAAGTTAACACTTCATCACATTCTCTCTTCAAAGTGTTTAAGCTATAACTCGATCATGCCTCAGTCCTCGGACCAGATGATGTGAGAAAGTTAACACTTCATCACATTCTCTCTTCAAAGTGTTTAACCTATAACTCGATCATGCCTCAGTCCTCGGACCAGATGATGTGAGAAAGTTAACACTTCATCACATTCTCTCTTCAAGGTGTTTAAACTATAACTCGATCATGCCTCAGTCCTCGGACCAGATTATGTGAGAAAGTTAACACTTCATGACATCCTCTCTTCAAAGTGTTTAAGCTATAACTCAATCATGCCTCGGTCCTCAGACCAGATGATGTGAGAAAGTTAACACTTCATCACATTCTCTTTTCAAAGTGTTTAAACTATAACACGATCATGCCTCGATCATCGGACCAGATGATGTGAGAAAGTTAACACTTCATCACATTCTCTCGTCAAAGTGTTTAAACTATAACTCAATCATGCCTAGGTCCTCGGACCAGATGATGTGAGAAAGTTAATACTTCATGACATTCTCTCTTCAAAGTGTTTAAACTATAACTCGATCATGCCTCGGTCTTCGGACCAGATGATGTGAGAAAGTTAACGCTTCATCACATTCTCTCTTCAATGTGTTTAAGTTATAACTCGATCATGCCTCGGTCCTCGGACCAGATGATGTGAGAAAGTTAACACTTCATCACATTCTCTCTTCAAAGTGTTTAACCTATAACTCGATCATGCCTCGGTCCTCAGACCAGATGATGTGAGAAAGTTAACACTTCATGACATTCTCTCTTCAAAGTGTTAAACTATAACTCAATCATGCCGAGGTCCTCGAACCAGATGATGTGAGAAACTTAACACTTCATCACATTCTCTCTTCAAAGTGTTTAAACAATAACTCGATCATGCCTCGGTCCTCAGACCAAATGATGTGAGAAAGTTAACACTTCATCACATTCTCTCTTCAAAGTGTTTAAACTATAACTCGATCATGCCTCAGTCCTGGGACCAGATGATGTGAGAAAGTTAACACTTCATGACATTCTCTCTTCGAAGTGTTTAAACTATAACTCGATCATGCCTCGGTCCTCGAACCAGATGATGTGAGAAAGTTAAAACTTCATGTCATTCTCTCTTCAAAGTGTTTAAACTATAACTCGATCATGCTCTCTTCAAAGTGTTTAAGCTATAACTCGATCAGGCCTCGGTCCTCGGACCAGATGATGTGAGAAAGTTAACACTTCATCACATTCTCTCTTCAAAGTGTTTAAACTATAACTCGATCATGCCTCGGTCCTCGGACCAGATGATGTGAGAAAGTTAACACTTCATCACATTCTCTCTTCAAAGTGTTTAACCTATAACTCGATCATGCCTCAGTCCTCGGACCAGATGATGTGAGAAAGTTAACACTTCATCACATTCTCTCTTCAAAGTGTTTAAACTATAACTCGATCATGCCTCGGTCCTCGGACCAGATTATGTGAGAAAGTTAACACTTCATGACATCCTCTCTTCAAAGTGCTTAAGCTATAACTCAATCATGCCTCGGTCCTCAGACCAGATGATGTGAGAAAGTTAACACTTCATCACATTCTATCTTCAAAGTGTTTAAACTATAACTCGATCATGCCTCGATCATCGGACCAGATGATGTGAGAAAGTTAACACTTCATCACATTCTCTCGTCAAAGTGTTTAAACTAGAACTCAATCATGCCTAGGTCCTCGGACCAGATGATGTGAGAAAGTTAATACTTCATGACATTCTCTCTTCAAAGTGTTTAAACTATAACTCGATCATGCCTCGGTCTTCGGACCAGATGATGTGAGAAAGTTAACGCTTCATCACATTCTCTCTTCAATGTGTTTAAGTTATAACTCGATCATGCCTCGGTCCTCGGACCAGATGATGTGAGAAAGTTAACACTTCATCACATTCTCTCTTCAAAGTGTTTGACCTATAACTCGATCATGCCTCGGTCCTCAGACCAGATGATGTGAGAAAGTTAACACTTCATGACATTCTCTCTTCAAAGTGTTAAACTATAACTCAATCATGCCTAGGTCCTCGAACCAGATGATGTGAGAAAGTTAACACTTCATCACATTCTCTATTCAAAGTGTTTATACTATAACTCGATCATGCCTCGGTCCTCAGACCAAATGATGTGAGAAAGTTAACACTTCATCACATTCTCTCTTCAAAGTGTTTAAACTATAACTCGATCATGCCTCCGTCCTCGGACCAGATGATGTGAGAAAGTTAACACTTCATCACATTCTCTCTTCAAAATGTTTAACCTATAACTCGATCATGCCTCAGTCCTCAAACCAGATGATGTGAGAAAGTTAACACTTCATCACATTCTCTCTTCAAAGTGTTTAGGCTATAACTCGATCATGCCTCAGTCCTCGGACTAGATGATGTGAGAAAGTTAACACTTCATCACATTCTCTCTTCAAAGTGTTTAACCTATAACTCGATCATGCCTTAGTCCTCGGACCAGATGATGTGAGAAAGTTAACACTTCATCACATTCTCTCTTCAAAGTGTTTAAACTATAACTCGATCGTGCCTCGGTCCTCGGACCAGATTATGTGAGAAAGTTAACACTTCATGACATCCTCTCTTCAAAGTGTTTAAGCTATAACTCAATCATGCCTCGGTCCTCAGACCAGATGATGTGAGAAAGTTAACACTTCATCACATTCTCTCTTCAAAGTGTTTAAACTATAACTCGATCATGCCTCGATCATCGGACCAGATGATGTGAGAAAGTTAACACTTCATCACATTCTCTCGTCAAAGTGTTTAAACTATAACTCAATCATGCCTAGGTCCTCGGACCAGATGATGTGAGAAAGTTAATACTTCATGACATTCTCTCTTCAAAGTGTTTAAACTATAACTCGATCATGCCTCGGTCTTCGGACCAGATGATGTGAGAAAGTTAACGCTTCATCACATTCTCTCTTCAATGTGTTTAAGTTATAACTCGATCATGCCTCGGTCCTCGGACCATATGATGTGAGAAAGTTAACACTTCATCACATTCTCTCTTCAAAGTGTTTAACCTATAACTCGATCATGCCTCGGTCCTCAGACCAGATGATGTGAGAAAGTTAACACTTCATGACATTCTCTCTTCAAAGTGTTAAACTATAACTCGATCATGCCTCGGTCCTCGAACCAGATGATGTGAGAAAGTTAACACTTCATCACATTCTCTCTTCAAAGTGTTTAAACAATAACTCGATCATGCCTCGGTCCTCGGACCAAATGATGTGAGAAAGTTAACACTTCATCACATTCTCTCTTCAAAGTGTTTAAACTATAACTCGATCATGCCTCGGTCCTGGGACCAGATGATGTGAGAAAGTTAATACTTCATGACATTCTCTCTTCAAAGTGTTTAAACTATAACTCGATCATGCCTCGGTCCTCGAACCAGATGATGTGAGAAAGTTAACACTTCATGTCATTCTCTCTTCAAAGTGTTTAAACTATAACTCGATCATGCTCTCTTCAAAGTGTTTAAGCTATAACTCGATCAGGCCTCGGTCCTCGGACTAGATGATGTGAGAAAGTTAACACTTCATCACATTCTCTCTTCAAAGTGTTTAAACTATAACTCGATCATGCCTCAGTCCTCGGACCAGATGATGTGAGAAAGTTAACACTTCATCACATTCTCTCTTCAAAATGTTTAACCTATAACTCGATCATGCCTCAGTCCTCGGACCTGATGATGTGAGAAAGTTAACACTTCATCACATTCTCTCTTCAAAGTGTTTAAACTATAACTCGATCATGCCTCGATCCTCGGACCAGATTATGTGAGAAAGTTAACACTTCATGACATCCTCTCTTCAAAGTGTTTAAGCTATAACTCAATCATGCCTCGGTCCTCAGACCAGATGATGTGAGAAAGTTAACACTTCATCACATTCTCTCTTCAAAGTGTTTAAACTATAACTCGATCATGCCTCGATCATCGGACCAGATGGTGTGAGAAAGTTAACACTTCATCACATTCTCTCGTCAAAGTGTTTAAACTATAACTCGATCATGCCTAGGTCCTCGGACCAGATGATGTGAGAAAGTTAATACTTCATGACATTCTCTCTTCAAAGTGTTTAAACTATAACTCGATCATCCCTCGGTCTTCGGACCAGATGATGTGAGAAAGTTAACGCTTCATCACATTCTCTCTTCAATGTGTTTAAGTTATAACTCGATCATGCCTCGGTCCTCGGACCAGATGATGTGAGAAAGTTAACACTTCATCACATTCTCTCTTCAAAGTGTTTGACCTATAACTCGATCATGCCTCGGTCCTCAGACCAGATGATGTGAGAAAGTTAACACTTCATGACATTCTCTCTTCAAAGTGTTAAACTATAACTCAATCATGCCTAGGTCCTCGAACCAGATGATGTGAGAAAGTTAACACTTCATCACATTCTCTATTCAAAGTGTTTATACTATAACTCGATCATGCCTCGGTCCTCAGACCAAATGATGTGAGAAAGTTAACACTTCATCACATTCTCTCTTCAAAGTGTTTAAACTATAACTCGATCATGCCTCCGTCCTCGGACCAGATGATGTGAGAAAGTTAACACTTCATCACATACTCTCTTCAAAATGTTTAACCTATAACTCGATCATGCCTCAGTCCTCAAACCAGATGATGTGAGAAAGTTAACACTTCATCACATTCTCTCTTCAAACTGTTTAGGCTATAACTCGATCATGCCTCAGTCCTCGGACTAGATGATGTGAGAAAGTTAACACTTCATCACATTCTCTCTTCAAAGTGTTTAACCTATAACTCGATCATGCCTTAGTCCTCGGACCAGATGATGTGAGAAAGTTAACACTTCATCACATTCTCTCTTCAAAATGTTTAACCTATAACTCGATCATGCCTCAGTCCTCAAACCAGATGATGTGAGAAAGTTAACACTTCATCACATTCTCTCTTCAAAGTGTTTAAACTATAACTCGATCATGCCTCGATCATCGGACCAGATGATGTGAGAACGTTAACACTTCATCACATTCTCTCGTCAAAGTGTTTAAACTATAACTCAATCATGCCTAGGTCCTCGGACCAGATGATTTGAGAAAGTTAATACTTCATCACATTCTCTCTTCAAAGTGTTTAACCTATAACTCGATCATGCCTCGGTCTTCGGACCAGATGATGTGAGAAAGTTAACACTTCATGACATTCTCTCTTCAAAGTGTTTGAACTATAACTCGATCATGCCTCGGTCTTCGGACCAGATGATGTGAGAAAGTTAACGCTTCATCACATTCTCTCTTCAATGTGTTTAAGTTATAACTCGATCATGCCTCGGTCCTCGGACCAGATGATGTGAGAAAGTTAACACTTCATCACATTCTCTCTTCAAAGTGTTTAACCTATAACTCGATCATGCCTCGGTCCTCAGACCAGATGATGTGAGAAAGTTAACACTTCATGACATTCTCTCTTCAAAGTGTTAAACTATAACTCGATCATGCCTCGGTCCTCGGACCAGATGATGTGAGAAAGTTAACGCTTCATCACATTCTCTCTTCAATGTGTTTAAGTTATAACTCGATCATGCCTCGGTCCTCGGACCAGATGATGTGAGAAAGTTAACACTTCATCACATTCTCTCTTCAAAGTGTTTGACCTATAACTCGATCATGCCTCGGTCCTCAGACCAGATGATGTGAGAAAGTTAACACGTCATGACATTCTCTCTTCAAAGTGTTAAACTATAACTCAATCATGCCTAGGTCCTCGAACCAGATGATGTGAGAAAGTTAACACTTCATCACATTCTCTCTTCAAAGTCTTTATACTATAACTCGATCATGCCTCGGTCCTCAGACCAAATGATGTGAGAAAGTTAACACTTCATCACATTCTCTCTTCAAAGTGTTTAAACTATAACTCGATCATGCCTCAGTCCTCGGACCAGATGATGTGAGAAAGTTAATACTTCATGATATTCTCTCTTCAAAGTGTTTAAACTATAACTCGATCATCCCTCGGTCTTCGGACCAGATGATGTGAGAAAGTTAACGCTTCATCACATTCCCTCTTCAATGTGTTTAAGTTATAACTCGATCATGCCTCGGTCCTCGGACCAGATGATGTGAGAAAGTTAACACTTCATTACATTCTCTCTTCAAAGTGTTTAACCTATAACTCGATCATGCCTCGGTCCTCAGACCAGATGATGTGAGAAACTTAACACTTCATGACATTCTCTCTTCAAAGTGTTAAACTATAACTCAATCATGCCTAGGTCCTCGAACCAGATGATGTGAGAAAGTTAACACTTCATCACCTTCTCTCTTCAAAGTGTTTAAACTATAACTCGATCATGCCTCGGTCCTCAGACCAAATGATGTGAGAAAGTTAACACTTCATCACATTCTCTCTTCAAAGTGTTTAAACTATAACTCGATCATGCCTCAGTCCTCGGACCAGATGATGTGAGAAACTTAACACTTCATCACATTCTCTCTTCAAAATGTTTAACCTATAACTCGATCATGCCTCAGTCCTCAAACCAGATGATGTGAGAAAGTTAACACTTCATCACATTCTCTCTTCAAAGTGTTTAGGCTATAACTCGATCATGCCTCAGTCCTCGGACTAGATGATCTGAGAAAGTTAACACTTCATCACATTCTCTCTTCAAAGTGTTTAACCTATAACTCGATCATGCCTTAGTCCTCGGACCAGATGATGTGAGAAAGTTAACCCTTCATCACATTCTCTCTTCAAAGTGTTTAAACTATAACTCGATCGTGACTCGGTCCTCGGACCAGATTATGTGAGAAAGTTAACACTTCATGACATCCTCTCTTCAAAGTGTTTAAGCTATAACTCAATCATGCCTCGGTCCTCAGACCAGATGATGTGAGAAAGTTAACACTTCATCACATTCTCTCTTCAAAGTGTTTAAACTATAACTCGATCATGCCTCGATCATCGGACCAGATGATGTGAGAAAGTTAACACTTCATCACATTCTCTCGTCAAAGTGTTTAAACTATAACTCAATCATGCCTAGGTCCTCGGACCAGATGATGTGAGAAAGTCAATACTTCATGACATTCTCTCTTCAAAGTGTTTGAACTATAACTCGATCATGCCTCGGTCTTCGGACCAGATGATGTGAGAAAGTTAACGCTTCATCACATTCTCTCTTCAATGTGTTTAAGTTATAACTCGATCATGCCTCGGTCCTCGGACCAGATGATGTGAGAAAGTTAACACTTCATCACATTCTCTCTTCAAAGTGTTTAACCTATAACTCGATCATGCCTCGGTCCTCAGACCAGATGATGTGAGAAAGTTAACACTTCATGACATTCTCTCTTCAAAGTGTTAAACTATAACTCGATCATGCCTCGGTCCTCGGACCAGATGATGTGAGAAAGTTAACACTTCATCACATTCTCTCTTCAAAGTGTTTAACCTATAACTCGATCATGCCTCAGTCCTCGGACCTGATGATGTGAGAAGGTTAACACTTCATCACATTCTCTCTTCAAAGTGTTTAAACTATAACTCGTTCATGCCTCGGTCCTCGGACCAGATTATGTGAGAAAGTTAACACTTCATGACATCCTCTCTTCAAAGTGTTTAAGCTATAACTCAATCATGCCTCGGTCCTCAGACCAGATGATGTGAGAAAGTTAACACTTCATCACATTCTCTCTTCAAAGTGTTTAAACTATAACTCGATCATGCCTCGGTCCTCAGACCAAATGATGTGAGAAAGTTAACACTTCATCACATTCTCTCTTCAAAGTGTTTAAACTATAACTCGATCATGCCTCGGTCCTGGGACCAGATGATGTGAGAAAGTTAACACTTCATGACATTCTCTCTTCAAAGTGTTTAAACTATAACTCGATCATGCCTCGGTCCTCGAACCAGATGATGTGAGAAAGTTAACACTTCATCACATTCTCTCTTCAAAGTGTTTAAACTATAACTCGATCATGCCTCGATCATCGGACCAGATGATGTGAGAAAGTTAACACTTCATCACATTCTCTCTTCAAAGTGTTTAAACTATAACTCGATCATGCCTCGGTCCTCAGACCAAATGATGTGAGAAAGTTAACACTTCATCACATTCTCTCTTCAAAGTGTTTAAACTATAACTCGTTCATGCCTCGGTCCTCGGACCAGATTATGTGAGAAAGTTAACACTTCATGACATCCTCTCTTCAAAGTGTTTAAGCTATAACTCAATCATGCCTCGGTCCTCAGACCAGATGATGTGAGAAAGTTAACACTTCATCACATTCTCTCTTCAAAGTGTTTAAACTATAACTCGATCATGCCTCGATCATCGGACCAGATGATGTGAGAAAGTTAACACTTCATCACATTCTCTCGTCAAAGTGTTTAAACTATAACTCAATCATGCCTAGGTCCTCGGACCAGATGATGTGAGAAAGTCAATACTTCATGACATTCTCTCTTCAAAGTGTTTGAACTATAACTCGATCATGCCTCGGTCTTCGGACCAGATGATGTGAGAAAGTTAACGCTTCATCACATTCTCTCTTCAATGTGTTTAAGTTATAACTCGATCATGCCTCGGTCCTGGGACCAGATGATGTGAGAAAGTTAACACTTCATGACATTCTCTCTTCAAAGTGTTTAAACTATAACTCGATCATGCCTCGGTCCTCGAACCAGATGATGTGAGAAAGTCAATACTTCATGACATTCTCTCTTCAAAGTGTTTGAACTATAACTCGTTCATGCCTCGGTCCTCGGACCAGATTATGTGAGAAAGTTAACACTTCATGACATCCTCTCTTCAAAGTGTTTAAGCTATAACTCAATCATGCCTCGGTCCTCAGACTAGATGATGTGAGAAAGTTAACACTTCATCACATTCTCTCTTCAAAGTGTTTAAACTATAACTCGATCATGCCTCGGTCCTCAGACCAAATGATGTGAGAAAGTTAACACTTCATCACATTCTCTCTTCAAAGTGTTTAAACTATAACTCGATCATGCCTCGGTCCTGGGACCAGATGATGTGAGAAATTTAACACTTCATGACATTCTCTCTTCAAAGTGTTTAAACTATAACTCGATCATGCCTCGGTCCTCGAACCAGATGATGTGAGAAAGTTAACACTTCATGTCTTTCTCTCTTCAAAGTGTTTAAACTATAACTCGATCATGCCTCGGTCCTCGGACCAGATGATGTGAGAAAGTTAACACTTCATCACATTCTCTCTTCAAAGTGTTTAAACAATAACTCGATCATGCCTCAGTCCTCAAACCAGATGATGTTAGAAAGTTAACACTTCATCACATTCTCTCTTCAAAGTGTTTAAGCTATAACTCGATCATGCCTCAGTCCTCGGACCAGATGATGTGAGAAAGTTAACACTTCATCACATTCTCTCTTCAAAGTGTTTAACCTATAACTCGATCATGCCTTAGTCCTCGGACCAGATGATGTGAGAAAGTTAACACTTCATCACATTCTCTCTTCAAGGTGTTTAAACTATAACTCGATCATGCCTCAGTCCTCGGACCACATTATGTGAGAAAGTTAACACTTCATGACATCCTCTCTTCAAAGTGTTTAAGCTATAACTCAATCATGCCTCGGTCCTCAGACCAGATGATGTGAGAAAGTTAACACTTCATCACATTCTCTTTTCAAAGTGTTTAAACTATAACTCGATCATGCCTCGATCGTCGGACCAGATGATGTGAGAAAGTTAACACTTCATCACATTCTCTCGTCAAAGTGTTTAAACTATATCTCAATCATGCCTAGGTCCTCGGACCAGATGATGTGAGAAAGTTAATACTTCATGACATTCTCTCTTCAAAGTGTTTAAACTATAACTCGATCATGCCTTGGTCTTCGGACCAGATGATGTGAGAAAGTTAACGCTTCATCACATTCTCTCTTCAATGTGTTTAAGTTATAACTCGATCATGCCTCGGTCCTCGGACCAGATGATGTGAGAAAGTTAACACTTCATCACATTCTCTCTTCAAAGTGTTGAACCTATAACTCGATCATGCCTCGGTCCTCAGACCAGATGATGTGAGAAAGTTAACACTTCATGACATTCTCTCTTCAAAGTGTTAAACTATAACTCAATCATGCCTAGGTCCTCGAACCAGATGATGTGAGAAAGTTAACACTTCATCACATTCTCTCTTCAAAGTGTTTAAACAATAACTCGATCATGCCTCGGTCCTCAGACCAAATGATGTGAGAAAGTTAACACTTCATCACATTCTCTCTTCAAAGTGTTTAAACTATAACTCGATCATGCCTCAGTCCTGGGACCAGATGATGTGAGAAAGTTAACACTTCATGACATTCTCTCTTCAAAGTGTTTAAACTATAACTCGATCATGCCTCGGTCCTCGAACCAGATGATGTGAGAAAGTTAACACTTCATGTCATTCTCTCTTCAAAGTGTTTAAACTATAACTCGATCATGCCTCGGTCCTCGGACCAGATTATGTGAGAAAGTTAACACTTCATGACATCCTCTCTTCAAAGTGCTTAAGCTATAACTCAATCATGCCTCGGTCCTCAGACCAGATGATGTGAGAAAGTTAACACTTCATCACATTCTCTCTTCAAAGTGTTTAACTATAACTCGATCATGCCTCGGTCCTCGGACTATGATGTGAGAAAGTTAACACTTCATGACATCCTCTCTTCAAAGTGCTTAAGCTATAACTCAATCATGCCTCGGTCCTCAGACCAGATGATGTGAGAAAGTTAACACTTCATCACATTCTCTCTTCAATATGTTTAAGTTATAACTCGATCATGCCTCGGTCCTCGGACCAGATGATGTGAGAAAGTTAACACTTCATCACATTCTCTCTTCAAAGTGTTTAAACTATAACTCGATCATGCCTCGGTCCTCGGACCAGATGATGTGAGAAAGTTAACACTTCATCACATTCTCTCTTCATAGTGTTTAAGCTATAACTCGATCATGCCTCGGTCCTCGGACCAGATGATGTGAGAAAGTTAACACTTCATCACATTCTCTCTTCAAAGTGTTTAAACAATAACTCGATCATGCCTCAGTCCTCAAACCAGATGATGTTAGAAAGTTAACACTTCATCACATTCTCTCTTCAAAGTGTTTAAGCTATAACTCGATCATGCCTCAGTCCTCGGACCAGATGATGTGAGAAAGTTAACACTTCATCACATTCTCTCTTCAAAGTGTTTAACCTATAACTCGATCATGCCTCAGTCCTCGGACCAGATGATGTGAGAAAGTTAACACTTCATCACATTCTCTCTTCAAAGTGTTTAAACTATAACTCGATCATGCCTCGGTCCTCGGACCAGATTATGTGAGAAAGTTAACACTTCATGACATCCTCTCTTCAAAGTGCTTAAGCTATAACTCAATCATGCCTCGGTCCTCAGACCAGATGATGTGAGAAAGTTAACACTTCATCACATTCTCTCTTCAAAGTGTTTAAACTATAACTCGATCATGCCTCGATCATCGGACCTGATGATGTGAGAAACTTAACACTTCATCACATTCTCTCTTCAAAGTGTTTAAACTATAACTCGATCATGCCTAGGTCCTCGGACCAGATGATGTGAGAAAGTTAACACTTCATGACATTCTCTCTTCAAAGTGTTTAAACTATAACTCGATCATGCCTTGGTCTTCGGACCAGATGATGTGAGAAAGTTAACGCTTCATCACATTCTCTCTTCAATGTGTTTAAGTTATAACTCGATCATGCCTCGGTCCTCGGACCAGATGATGTGAGAAAGTTAACACTTCATGACATTCTCTCTTCAAAGTGTTAAACTATAACTCAATCATGCCTAGGTCCTCGAACCAGATGATGTGAGAAAGTTAACACTTCATCACATTCTCTCTTCAAAGTGTTTAAACTATAACTCGATCATGCCTCGGTCCTCAGACCAAATGATGTGAGAAAGTTAACACTTCATCACATTCTCTCTTCAAAGTGTTTAAACTATAACTCGATCATGCCTCGGTCCTCGGACCAGATGATGTGAGAAAGTTAACACTTCATCACATTCTCTCTTCAAAGTGTTTAACCTATAACTCGATCATGCCTCAGTCCTCGGACCAGATGATGTGAGAAAGTTAACACTTCATCACATTCTCTCTTCAAAGTGTTTAAACTATAACTCGATCATGCCTCGATCATCGGACCAGATGATGTGAGAAAGTTAACACTTCATCACATTCTCTCGTCAAAGTGTTTAAACTATATCTCAATCATGCCTAGGTCCTCGGACCAGATGATGTGAGAAAGTTCATACTTCATGACATTCTCTCTTCAAAGTGTTTAAACTATAACTCGATCATGCCTCGGTCTTCGGACCAGATGATGTGAGAAAGTTAACGCTTCATCACATTCTCTCTTCAATGTGTTTAAGTTATAACTCGATCATGCCTCGGTCCTCGGACCAGATGATGTGAGAAAGTTAACACTTCATCACATTCTCTCTTCAAAGTGTTTAACCTATAACTCGATCATGCCTCGGTCCTCGGACCAGATGATGTGAGAAAGTTAACACTTCATGACATTCTCTCTTCAAAGTGTTTAAACTATAACTCGATCATGCCTCGGTCCTCGGACCAGATGATGTGAGAAAGTTAACACTTCATCACATTCTCTCTTCAAAGTGTTTAACCTATAACTCGATCATGCCTCAGTCCTCGGACCAGATGATGTGAGAAAGTTAACACTTCATCACATTCTCTCTTCAAAGTGTTTAAACTATAACTCGATCATGCCTCGGTCCTCGGACCAGATTATGTGAGAAAGTTAACACTTCATGACATCCTCTCTTCAAAGTGTTTAAGCTATAACTCAATCATGCCTCGGTCCTCAGACCAGATGATGTGAGAAAGTTAACACTTCATCACATTCTCTCTTCAAAGTGTTTAAACTATAACTCGATCATGCCTCGATCATCGGACCAGATGATGTGAGAAAGTTAACACTTCATCACATTCTCTCTTCAAAGTGTTTAAACTATAACTCGATCATGCCTAGGTCCTCGGACCAGATGATGTGAGAAAGTTAATACTTCATGACATTCTCTCTTCAAAGTGTTTAAACTATAACTCGATCATCCCTCGGTCTTCGGACCAGATGATGTGAGAAAGTTAACACTTCATCACATTCTCTCTTCAAAGTGTTTAACCTATAACTCGATCATGCCTCAGTCCTCGGACCTGATGATGTGAGAAGGTTAACACTTCATCACATTCTCTCTTCAAAGTGTTTAACCTATAACTCGATCATGCCTCGGTCCTCAGACCAGATGATGTGAGAAAGTTAACACTTCATGACATTCTCTCTTCAAAGTGTTAAACTATAACTCAATCATGCCTAGGTCCTCGAACCAGATGATGTGAGAAAGTTAACACTTCATCACATTCTCTCTTCAAAGTGTTTAAACTATAACTCGATCATGCCTCGGTCCTCAGACCAAATGATGTGAGAAAGTTAACACTTCATCACATTCTCTCTTCAAAGTGTTTAAACTATAACTCGATCATGCCTCAGTCCTCGGACCAGATGATGTGAGAAAGTTAACACTTCATCACATTCTCTCTTCAAAGTGTTTAAACTATAACTCGATCATGCCTCGGTCCTCGAACCAGATGATGTGAGAAAGTTAACACTTCATGTCATTCTCTCTTCAAAGTGTTTAAACTATAACTCGATCATGCCTCGGTCCTCGGACCAGATGATGTGAGAAAGTTAACACTTCATCACATTCTCTCTTCAAAGTGTTTAAGCTATAACTCGATCATGCCTCGGTCCTGGGACCAGATGATGTGAGAAAGTTAACACTTCATCACATTCTCTCTTCAAAGTGTTTAAACTATAACTCGATCATGCCTCGGTCCTCGGACCAGATGATGTGAGAAAGTTAACACTTCATCACATTCTCTCTTCAAAGTGTTTAAACTATAACTCGATCATGCCTCGGTCCTCGGACCAGATGATGTGAGAAAGTTAACACTTCATCACATTCTCTCTTCAAAGTGTTTAAGCTATAACTCGATCATGCCTCGGTCCTCGGACCAGATGATGTGAGAAAGTTAACACTTCATCACATTCTCTCTTCAAAGTGTTTAAACAATAACTCGATCATGCCTCGGTCCTCGGACCAGATGATGTGAGAAAGTTAACACTTCATCACATTCTCTCTTCAAAGTGTTTAAGCTATAACTCGATCATGCCTCAGTCCTCGGACCAGATGATGTGAGAAAGTTAACACTTCATCACATTCTCTCTTCAAAGTGTTTAACCTATAACTCGATCATGCCTCAGTCCTCGGACCAGATGATGTGAGAAAGTTAACACTTCATCACATTCTCTCTTCAAAGTGTTTAAACTATAACTCGATCATGCCTCGGTCCTCGGACCAGATGATGTGAGAAAGTTAACACTTCATGACATTCTCTCTTCAAAGTGTTTAAGCTATAACTCGATCATGCCTCGGTCCTCGGACCAGATGATGTGAGAAAGTTAACACTTCATCACATTCTCTCTTCAAAGTGTTTAAACTATAACTCGATCATGCCTCGATCATCGGACCAGATGATGTGAGAAAGTTAACACTTCATCACATTCTCTCTTCAAAGTGTTTAAACTATAACTCGATCATGCCTAGGTCCTCGGACCAGATGATGTGAGAAAGTTAACACTTCATCACATTCTCTCTTCAAAGTGTTTAAACTATAACTCGATCATGCCTCGGTCCTCAGACCAGATGATGTGAGAAAGTTAACGCTTCATCACATTCTCTCTTCAATGTGTTTAAGTTATAACTCGATCATGCCTCGGTCCTCGGACCAGATGATGTGAGAAAGTTAACACTTCATGACATTCTCTCTTCAAAGTGTTAAACTATAACTCAATCATGCCTAGGTCCTCGAACCAGATGATGTGAGAAAGTTAACACTTCATCACATTCTCTCTTCAAAGTGTTTAAACTATAACTCGATCATGCCTCGGTCCTCAGACCAAATGATGTGAGAAAGTTAACACTTCATCACATTCTCTCTTCAAAGTGTTTAAACTATAACTCGATCATGCCTCAGTCCTCGGACAAGATGATGTGAGAAAGTTAACACTTCATCACATTCTCTCTTCAAAATGTTTAACCTATAACTCGATCATGCCTCAGTCCTCAAACCAGATGATGTGAGAAAGTTAACACTTCATCACATTCTCTCTTCAAAGTGTTTAAACTATAACTCGATCATGCCTCGATCATCGGACCAGATGATGTGAGAAAGTTAACACTTCATCACATTCTCTCGTCAAAGTGTTTAAACTATAACTCAATCATGCCTAGGTCCTCGGACCAGATGATGTGAGAAAGTTAATACTTCATGACATTCTCTCTTCAAAGTGTTTGAACTATAACTCGATCATGCCTCGGTCTTCGGACCAGATGATGTGAGAAAGTTAACGCTTCATCACATTCTCTCTTCAATGTGTTTAAGTTATAACTCGATCATGCCTCGGTCCTCGGACCAGATGATGTGAGAAAGTTAACACTTCATCACATTCTCTCTTCAAAGTGTTTAACCTATAACTCGATCATGCCTCGGTCCTCAGACCAGATGATGTGAGAAAGTTAACACTTCATGACATTCTCTCTTCAAAGTGTTTAAACTATAACTCGATCATGCCTCGGTCCTCGGACCAGATGATGTGAGAAAGTTAACACTTCATCACATTCTCTCTTCAAAGTGTTTAACCTATAACTCGATCATGCCTCAGTCCTCGGACCTGATGATGTGAGAAGGTTAACACTTCATCACATTCTCTCTTCAAAGTGTTTAAACTATAACTCGTTCATGCCTCGGTCCTCGGACCAGATTATGTGAGAAAGTTAACACTTCATGACATCCTCTCTTCAAAGTGTTTAAGCTATAACTCAATCATGCCTCGGTCCTCAGACCAGATGATGTGAGAAAGTTAACACTTCATCACATTCTCTCTTCAAAGTGTTTAAACTATAACTCGATCATGCCTCGATCATCGGACCAGATGGTGTGAGAAAGTTAACACTTCATCACATTCTCTCGTCAAAGTGTTTAAACTATAACTCAATCATGCCTAGGTCCTCGGACCAGATGATGTGAGAAAGTTAATACTTCATGACATTCTCTCTTCAAAGTGTTTAAACTATAACTCGATCATCCCTCGGTCTTCAGACCAGATGATGTGAGAAAGTTAACGCTTCATCACATTCTCTCTTCAATGTGTTTAAGTTATAACTCGATCATGCCTCGGTCCTCGGACCAGATGATGTGAGAAAGTTAACACTTCATCACATTCTCTCTTCAAAGTGTTTAACCTATAACTCGATCATGCCTCGGTCCTCAGACCAGATGATGTGAGAAAGTTAACACTTCATGACATTCTCTCTTCAAAGTGTTTAAACTATAACTCAATCATGCCTAGGTCCTCGAACCAGATGATGTGAGAAAGTTAACACTTCATCACATTCTCTCTTCAAAGTGTTTAAACTATAACTCGATCATGCCTCGGTCCTCAGACCAAATGATGTGAGAAAGTTAACACTTCATCACATTCTCTCTTCAAAGTGTTTAAACTATAACTCGATCATGCCTCAGTCCTCGGACCAGATGATGTGAGAAAGTTAACACTTCATCACATTCTCTCTTCAAAATGTTTAACCTATAACTCGATCATGCCTCAGTCCTCGGACCAGATGATGTGAGAAAGTTAACACTTCATCACATTCTCTCTTCAAAGTGTTTAGGCTATAACTCGATCATGCCTCAGTCCTCGGACTAGATGATGTGAGAAAGTTAACACTTCATCACATTCTCTCTTCAAAGTGTTTAACCTATAACTCGATCATGCCTCAGTCCTCGGACCAGATGATGTGAGAAAGTTAACACTTCATCACATTCTCTCTTCAAAGTGTTTAAACTATAACTTGATCGTGCCTCGGTCCTCGGACCAGATTATGTGAGAAAGTTAACACTTCATGACATCCTCTCTTCAAAGTGTTTAAGCTATAACTCAATCATGCCTCGGTCCTCAGACCAGATGATGTGAGAAAGTTAACACTTAATCACATTCTCTCTTCAAAGTGTTTAAACTATAACTCGATCATGCCTCGGTCCTGGGACCAGATGATGTGAGAAAGTTAACACTTCATGACATTCTCTCTTCAAAGTGTTTAAACTATAACTCGATCATGCCACGGTCCTCGAACCAGATGATGTGAGAAAGTTGACACTTCATGTCTTTCTCTCTTCAAAGTGTTTAAACTATAACTCGATCATGCTCTCTTCAAAGTGTTTAAGCTATAACTCGATCAGGCCTCGGTCCTCGGTCCAGATGATGTGAGAAAGTTAACACTTCATCACATTCTCTCTTCAAAGTGTTTAAACTATAACTCGATCATGCCTCGGTCCTCGGACCAGATGATGTGAGAAAGTTAACACTTCATCACATTCTCTCTTCAAAGTGTTTAAACAATAACTCGATCATGCCTCAGTCCTCAAACCAGATGATGTTAGAAAGTTAACACTTCATCACATTCTCTCTTCAAAGTGTTTAAGCTATAACTCGATCATGCCTCAGTCCTCGGACCAGATGATGTGAGAAAGTTAACACTTCATCACATTCTCTCTTCAAAGTGTTTAACCTATAACTCGATCATGCCTCAGTCCTCGGACCAGATGATGTGAGAAAGTTAACACTTCATCACATTCTCTCTTCAAGGTGTTTAAACTATAACTCGATCACGCCTCAGTCCTCGGACCAGATTATGTGAGAAAGTTAACACTTCATGACATCCTCTCTTCAAAGTGTTTAAGCTATAACTCAATCATGCCTCGGTCCTCAGACCAGATGATGTGAGAAAGTTAACACTTCATCACATTCTCTTTTCAAAGTGTTTAAACTATAACTCGATCGTGCCTCGATCATCGGACCAGATGATGTGAGAAAGTTAACACTTCATCACATTCTCTCGTCAAAGTGTTTAAACTATAACTCAATCATGCCTAGGTCCTCGGACCAGATGATGTGAGAAAGTTAACACTTCATGACATTCTCTCTTCAAAGTGTTTAAACTATAACTCGATCATGCCTCGGTCCTCGAACCAGATGATGTGAGAAAGTTAACACTTCATGTCTTTCTCTCTTCAAAGTGTTTAAACTATAACTCGATCATGCCTCGGTCCTCGGACCAGATGATGTGAGAAAGTTAACACTTCATCACATTCTCTCTTCAAAGTGTTTAAACAATAACTCGATCATGCCTCAGTCCTCAAACCAGATGATGTTAGAAAGTTAACACTTCATCACATTCTCTCTTCAAAGTGTTTAAGCTATAACTCGATCATGCCTCAGTCCTCGGACCAGATGATGTGAGAAAGTTAACACTTCATCACATTCTCTCTTCAAAGTGTTTAACCTATAACTCGATCATGCCTTAGTCCTCGGACCAGATGATGTGAGAAAGTTAACACTTCATCACATTCTCTCTTCAAGGTGTTTAAACTATAACTCGATCATGCCTCAGTCCTCGGACCACATTATGTGAGAAAGTTAACACTTCATGACATCCTCTCTTCAAAGTGTTTAAGCTATAACTCAATCATGCCTCGGTCCTCAGACCAGATGATGTGAGAAAGTTAACACTTCATCACATTCTCTTTTCAAAGTGTTTAAACTATAACTCGATCATGCCTCGATCGTCGGACCAGATGATGTGAGAAAGTGAACACTTCATCACATTCTCTCGTCAAAGTGTTTAAACTATATCTCAATCATGCCTAGGTCCTCGGACCAGATGATGTGAGAAAGTTAATACTTCATGACATTCTCTCTTCAAAGTGTTTAAACTATAACTCGATCATGCCTTGGTCTTCGGACCAGATGATGTGAGAAAGTTAACGCTTCATCATATTCTCTCTTCAATGTGTTTAAGTTATAACTCGATCATGCCTCGGTCCTCGGACCAGATGATGTGAGAAAGTTAACACTTCATCACATTCTCTCTTCAAAGTGTTTAACCTATAACTCGATCATGCCTCGGTCCTCAGACCAGATGATGTGAGAAAGTTAACACTTCATGACATTCTCTCTTCAAAGTGTTAAACTATAACTCAATCATGCCTAGGTCCTCGAACCAGATGATGTGAGAAAGTTAACACTTCATCACATTCTCTCTTCAAAGTGTTTCAACAATAACTCAATCATGCCTCGGTCCTCAGACCAAATGATGTGAGAAAGTTAACACTTCATCACATTCTCTCTTCAAAGTGTTTAAACTATAACTCGATCATGCCTCAGTCCTGGGACCAGATGATGTGAGAAAGTTAACAGTTCATGACATTCTCTCTTCAAAGTGTTTAAACTATAACTCGATCATGCCTCGGTCCTCGAACCAGATGATGTGAGAAAGTTAACACTTCATGTCATTCTCTCTTCAAAGTGTTTAAACTATAACTCGATCATGCCTCGGTCCTCGGACCAGATTATGTGAGAAAGTTAACACTTCATGACATCCTCTCTTCAAAGTGCTTAAGCTATAACTCAATCATGCCTCGGTCCTCAGACCAGATGATGTGAGAAAGTTAACACTTCATCACATTCTCTCTTCAATGTGTTTAAGTTATAACTCGATCATGCCTCGGTCCTCGGACCAGATGATGTGAGAAAGTTAACACTTCATCACATTCTCTCTTCAAAGTGTTTAAACTATAACTCGATCATGCCTCGGTCCTCGGACCAGATGATGTGAGAAAGTTAACACTTCATCACATAATCTCTTCATAGTGTTTAAGCTATAACTCGATCATGCCTCGGTCCTCGGACCAGATGATGTGAGAAAGTTAACACTTCATCACATTCTCTCTTCAAAGTGTTTAAACAATAACTCGATCATGCCTCAGTCCTCAAACCAGATGATGTTAGAAAGTTAACACTTCATCACATTCTCTCTTCAAAGTGTTTAAGCTATAACTCGATCATGCCTCAGTCCTCGGACCAGATGATGTGAGAAAGTTAACACTTCATCACATTCTCTCTTCAAAGTGTTTAACCTATAACTCGATCATGCCTCAGTCCTCGGACCTGTTGATGTGAGAAAGTTAACACTTCATCAAATTCTCTCTTCAAAGTGTTTAAACTATAACTCGATCATGCCTCGGTCCTCGGACCAGATTATGTGAGAAAGTTAACACTTCATGACATCCTCTCTTCAAAGTGCTTAAGCTATAACTCAATCATGCCTCGGTCCTCAGACCAGATGATGTGAGAAAGTTAACACTTCATCACATTCTCTCTTCAAAGTGTTTAAACTATAACTCGATCATGCCTCGATCATCGGACCAAATGATGTGAGAAAGTTAACACTTCATCACATTCTCTCGTCAAAGTGTTTACACTTTAACTCAATCATGCCTAGGTCCTCGGACCAGATGATGTGAGAAAGTTAACACTTCATGACATTCTCTCTTCAAAGTGTTTAAACTATAACTCGATCATGCCTCGGTCTTCGGACCAGATGATGTGAGAAAGTTAACGCTTCATCACATTCTCTCTTCAATGTGTTTAAGTTATAACTCGATCATGCCTCGGTCCTCGGACCAGATGATGTGAGAAAGTTAACACTTCATCACATTCTCTCTTCAAAGTGTTTGACCTATAACTCGATAATGCCTCGATCCTCAGACCAGATGATGTGAGAAAGTTAACACTTCATGACATTCTCTCTTCAAAGTGTTAAACTATAACTCAATCATGCCTAGGTCCTCGAACCAGATGATGTGAGAAAGTTAACACTTCATCACATTCTCTCTTCAAAGTGTTTAAACTATAACTCGATCATGCCTCGGTCCTCAGACCAAATGATGTGAGAAAGTTAACACTTCATCACATTCTCTCTTCAAAGTGTTTAAACTATAACTCGATCATGCCTCAGTCCTCGGACAAGATGATGTGAGAAAGTTAACACTTCATCACATTCTCTCTTCAAAGTGTTTAACCTATAACTCGATCATGCCTCAGTCCTCGGACCAGATGATGTGAGAAAGTTAACACTTCATCACATTCTCTCTTCAAAGTGTTTAAACTATAACTCGATCATGCCTCGATCATCGGACCAGATGATGTGAGAAAGTTAACACTTCATCACATTCTCTCTTCAAAGTGTTTAAACTATAACTCGATCATGCCTCAGTCCTCGGACCAGATGATGTGAGAAAGTTAACGCTTCATCACATTCTCTCTTCAATGTGTTTAAGTTATAACTCGATCATGCCTCGGTCCTCGGACCAGATGATGTGAGAAAGTTAACACTTCATCACATTCTCTCTTCAAAGTGTTTAACCTATAACTCGATCATGCCTCGGTCCTCAGACCAGATGATGTGAGAAAGTTAACACTTCATGACATTCTCTCTTCAAAGTGTTAAACTATAACTCGATCATGCCTCGGTCCTCGGACCAGATGATGTGAGAAAGTTAACACTTCATCACATTCTCTCTTCAAAGTGTTTAACCTATAACTCGATCATGCCTCGGTCCTCGGACCAGATGATGTGAGAAAGTTAACACTTCATCACATTCTCTCTTCAAAGTGTTTAAACTATAACTCGTTCATGCCTCGGTCCTCGGACCAGATTATGTGAGAAAGTTAACACTTCATGACATCCTCTCTTCAAAGTGTTTAAGCTATAACTCAATCATGCCTCGGTCCTCAGACCAGATGATGTGAGAAAGTTAACACTTCATCACATTCTCTCTTCAAAGTGTTTAAACTATAACTCGATCATGCCTCGATCATCGGACCAGATGGTGTGAGAAAGTTAACACTTCATCACATTCTCTCGTCAAAGTGTTTAAACTATAACTCAATCATGCCTAGGTCCTCGGACCAGATGATGTGAGAAAGTTAATACTTCATGACATTCTCTCTTCAAAGTGTTTAAACTATAACTCGATCATGCCTCGATCATCGGACCAGATGATGTGAGAAAGTTAACACTTCATCACATTCTCTCTTCAAAGTGTTTAAACTATAACTCGATCATGCCTCAGTCCTCGGACCAGATGATGTCAGAAAGTTAACACTTCATCACATTCTCTCTTCAAAGTGTTTAACCTATAACTCGATCATGCCTCGGTCCTCAGACCAGATGATGTGAGAAAGTTAACACTTCATGACATTCTCTCTTCAAAGTGTTAAACTATAACTCAATCATGCCTAGGTCCTCGAACCAGATGATGTGAGAAAGTTAACACTTCATCACATTCTCTCTTCAAAGTGTTTAAACTATAACTCGATCATGCCTCGGTCCTCAGACCAAATGATGTGAGAAAGTTAACACTTCATCACATTCTCTCTTCAAAGTGTTTAAACTATAACTCGATCATGCCTCAGTCCTCGGACCAGATGATGTGAGAAAGTTAACACTTCATCACATTCTCTCTTCAAAATGTTTAACCTATAACTCGATCATGCCTCGGTCCTCAAACCCTATCATGTGAGAAAGTTAACACTTCATCACATTCTCTCTTCAAAGTGTTTAGGCTATAACTCGATCATGCCTCAGTCCTCGGACTAGATGATGTGAGAAAGTTAACACTTCATCACATTCTCTCTTCAAAGTGTTTAACCTATAACTCGATCATGCCTCAGTCCTCGGACCAGATGATGTGAGAAAGTTAACACTTCATCACATTCTCTCTTCAAAGTGTTTAAACTATAACTTGATCGTGCCTCGGTCCTCGGACCAGATTATGTGAGAAAGTTAACACTTCATGACATCCTCTCTTCAAAGTGTTTAAGCTATAACTCAATCATGCCTCGGTCCTCAGACCAGATGATGTGAGAAAGTTAACACTTCATCACATTCTCTCTTCAAAGTGTTTAAACTATAACTCGATCATGCCTCGGTCCTCGGACCAGATGATGTGAGAAAGTTAACACTTCATGACATTCTCTCTTCAAAGTGTTTAAACTATAACTCGATCATGCCTCGGTCCTCGAACCAGATGATGTGAGAAAGTTAACACTTCATGTCTTTCTCTCTTCAAAGTGTTTAAACTATAACTCGATCATGCTCTCTTCAAAGTGTTTAAGCTATAACTCGATCAGGCCTCGGTCCTCGGTCCAGATGATGTGAGAAAGTTAACACTTCATCACATTCTCTCTTCAAAGTGTTTAAACTATAACTCGATCATGCCTCGGTCCTCGGACCAGATGATGTGAGAAAGTTAACACTTCATCACATTCTCTCTTCAAAGTGTTTAAACAATAACTCGATCATGCCTCAGTCCTCAAACCAGATGATGTTAGAAAGTTAACACTTCATCACATTCTCTCTTCAAAGTGTTTAAGCTATAACTCGATCATGCCTCAGTCCTCGGACCAGATGATGTGAGAAAGTTAACACTTCATCACATTCTCTCTTCAAAGTGTTTAACCTATAACTCGATCATGCCTCAGTCCTCGGACCAGATGATGTGAGAAAGTTAACACTTCATCACATTCTCTCTTCAAGGTGTTTAAACTATAACTCGATCATGCCTCAGTCCTCGGACCAGATTATGTGAGAAAGTTAACACTTCATGACATCCTCTCTTCAAAGTGTTTAAGCTATAACTCAATCATGCCTCGGTCCTCAGACCAGATGATGTGAGAAAGTTAACACTTCATCACATTCTCTTTTCAAAGTGTTTAAACTATAACTCGATCATGCCTCGATCATCGGACCAGATGATGTGAGAAAGTTAACACTTCATCACATTCTCTCGTCAAAGTGTTTAAACTATAACTCAATCATGCCTAGGTCCTCGGACCAGATGATGTGAGAAAGTTAATACTTCATGACATTCTCTCTTCAAAGTGTTTAAACTATAACTCGATCGTGCCTCGGTCTTCGGACCAGATGATGTGAGAAAGTTAACGCTTCATCACATTCTCTCTTCAATGTGTTTAAGTTATAACTCGATCATGCCTCGGTCCTCGGACCAGATGATGTGAGAAAGTTAACACTTCATCACATTCTCTCTTCAAAGTGTTTAACCTATAACTCGATCATGCCTCGGTCCTCAGACCAGATGATGTGAGAAAGTTAACACTTCATGACATTCTCTCTTCAAAGTGTTAAACTATAACTCAATCATGCCTAGGTCCTCGAACCAGATGATGTGATAAAGTTAACACTTCATCACATTCTCTCTTCAATGTGATTAAACAATAACTCGATCATGCCTCGGTCCTCAGACCAAATGATGTGAGAAAGTTAACACTTCATCACATTCTCTCTTCAAAGTGTTTAAACTATAACTCGATCATGCCTCAATCCTGGGACCAGATGATGTGAGAAAGTTAACACTTCATGACATTCTCTCTTCAAAGTGTTTAAACTATAACTCGATCATGCCTCGGTCCTCGAACCAGATGATGTGAGAAAGTTAACACTTCATGTCATTCTCTCTTCAAAGTGTTTAAACTATAACTCGATCATGCTCTCTTCAAAGTGTTTAAGCTATAACTCGATCAGGCCTCGGTCCTCGGACCAGATGATGTGAGAAAGTTAACACTTCATCACATTCTCTCTTCAAAGTGTTTAAACTATAACTCGATCATGCCTCGGTCCTCGGACCAGATGATGTGAGAAAGTTAACACTTCATCACATTCTCTCTTCATAGTGTTTAAGCTATAACTCGATCATGCCTCGGTCCTCGGACCAGATGATGTGAGAAAGTTAACACTTCATCACATTCTCTCTTCAAAGTGTTTAAACAATAACTCGATAATGCCACAGTCCTCAAACCAGATGATGTTAGAAAGTTAACACTTCATCACATTCTCTCTTCGAAGTGTTTAAGCTATAACTCGATCATGCCTCAGTCCTCGGACCAGATGATGTCAGAAAGTTAACACTTCATCACATTCTCTCTTCAAAGTGTTTAACCTATAACTCGATCATGCCTCAGTCCTCGGACCAGATGATGTGAGAAAGTTAACACTTCATCACATTCTCTCTTCAAAGTGTTTAAACTATAACTCGATCATGCCTCGGTCCTCGGACCAGATTATGTGAGAAAGTTAACACTTCATGACATCCTCTCTTCAAAGTGCTTAAGCTATAACTTAATCATGCCTCGGTCCTCAGACCAGATGATGTGAGAAAGTTAACGCTTCATCACATTCTCTCTTCAAAGTGTTTAAACTATAACTCGATCATGCCTCGATCATCGGACCAGATGATGTGAGAAAGTTAACACTTCATCACATTCTCTCGTCAAAGTGTTTAAACTATAACTCAATCATGCCTAGGTCCTCGGACCAGATGATGTGAGAAAGTTAACACTTCATCACATTCTCTCTTCAAAGTGTTTAAACAATAACTCGATCATGCCTCAGTCCTCAAACCAAATGATGTTAGAAAGTTAACACTTCATCACATTCTCTCTTCAAAATGTTTAACCTATAACTCGATCATGCCTCAGTCCTCAAACCAGATGATGTGAGAAAGTTAACACTTCATCACATTCTCTCTTCAAAGTGTTTAGGCAATAACTCGATCATGCCTCAGTCCTCGGACTAGATGATGTGAGAAAGCTAACACTTCATCACATTCTCATATCAAAGTGTTTAACCTATAACTCGATCATGCCTTAGTCCTCGGACCAGATGATGTGAGAAAGTTAACACTTCATCACATTCTCTCTTCAAAGTGTTTAACCTATAACTCGATCATGCCTCGGTCCTCAGACCAGATGATGTGAGAAAGTTAACACTTCATCACATTCTCTCTTCAAAGTGTTTAAACTATAACTCGATCATGCCTCGGTCCTCGGACCAGATTATGTGAGAAAGTTAACACTTCATGACATCCTCTCTTCAAAGTGCTTAAGCTATAACTCAATCATGCCTCGGTCCTCAGACCAGATGATGTGAGAAAGTTAACACTTCATCACATTCTCTCTTCAAAGTGTTTAAACTATAACTCGATCATGCCTCGATCATCGGACCAAATGATGTGAGAAAGTTAACACTTCATCACATTCTCTCGTCAAAGTGTTTACACTTTAACTCAATCATGCCTAGGTCCTCGGACCAGATGATGTGAGAAAGTTAACACTTCATGACATTCTCTCTTCAAAGTGTTTAAACTATAACTCGATCGTGCCTTGGTCTTCGGACCAGATGATGTGAGAAAGTTAACGCTTCATCACATTCTCTCTTCAATGTGTTTAAGTTATAACTCGATCATGCCTCGGTCCTCGGACCAGATGATGTGAGAAAGTTAACACTTCATCACATTCTCTCTTCAAAGTGTTTGACCTATAACTCGATAATGCCTCGATCCTCAGACCAGATGATGTGAGAAAGTTAACACTTCATGACATTCTCTCTTCAAAGTGTTAAACTATAACTCAATCATGCCTAGGTCCTCGAACCAGATGATGTGAGAAAGTTAACACTTCATCACATTCTCTCTTCAAAGTGTTTAAACTATAACTCGATCATGCCTCGGTCCTCAGACCAAATGATGTGAGAAAGTTAACACTTCATCACATTCTCTCTTCAAAGTGTTTAAACTATAACTCGATCATGCCTCAGTCCTCGGACAAGATGATGTGAGAAAGTTAACACTTCATCACATTCTCTCTTCAAAATGTTTAACCTATAACGCGATCATGCCTCAGTCCTCAAACCAGATGATGTGAGAAAGTTAACACTTCATCACATTCTCTCTTGAAAGTGTTTAAACTATAACTCGATCATGCCTCGATCATCGGACCAGATGATGTGAGAAAGTTAACACTTCATCACATTCTCTCGTCAAAGTGTTTAAACTATAACTCAATCATGCCTAGGTCCTCGGACCAGATGATGTGAGAAAGTTAACGCTTCATCACATTCTCTCTTCAATGTGTTTAAGTTATAACTCGATCATGCCTCGGTCCTCGGACCAGATGATGTGAGAAAGTTAACACTTCATCACATTCTCTCTTCAAAGTGTTTAACCTATAACTCGATCATGCCTCGGTCCTCAGACCAGATGATGTGAGAAAGTTAACACTTCATGACATTCTCTCTTCAAAGTGTTAAACAATAACTCGATCATGCCTCGGTCCTCGGACCAGATGATGTGAGAAAGTTAACACTTCATCACATTCTCTCTTCAAAGTGTTTAACCTATAACTCGATCATGCCTCAGTCCTCGGACCTGATGATGTGAGAAGGTTAACACTTCATCACATTCTCTCTTCAAAGTGTTTAAACTATAACTCGTTCATGCCTCGGTCCTCGGACCAGATTATGTGAGAAAGTTAACACTTCATGACATCCTCTCTTCAAAGTGTTTAAGCTATAACTCAATCATGCCTCGGTCCTCAGACCAGATGATGTGAGAAAGTTAACACTTCATCACATTCTCTCTTCAAAGTGTTTAAACTATAACTCGATCATGCCTCGATCATCGGACCAGATGATGTGAGAAAGTTAACACTTCATCACATTCTCTCGTCAAAGTGTTTAAACTATAACTCAATCATGCCTAGGTCCTCGGACCAGATGATGTGAGAAAGTTAATACTTCATGACATTCTCTCTTCAAAGTGTTTAAACTATAACTCGATCATCCCTCGGTCTACAGACAAGATGATGTGAGTAAGTTAACGCTACAACACATAAACTCTTCAATGTGTTTAAGTTATAACTCGATCATGCCTCAGTCCTCGGACCTGATGATGTGAGAAGGTTAACACTTCATCACATTCTCTCTTCAAAGTGTTTAACCTATAACTCGATCATGCCTCGGTCCTCAGACCAGATGATGTGAGAAAGTTAACACTTCATGACATTCTCTCTTCAAAGTGTTAAACTATAACTCAATCATGCCTAGGTCCTCGAACCAGATGATGTGAGAAAGTTAACACTTCATCACATTCTCTCTTCAAAGTGTTTAAACTATAACTCGATCATGCCTCGGTCCTCAGACCAAATGATGTGAGAAAGTTAACACTTCATCACATTCTCTCTTCAAAGTGTTTAAACTATAACTCGATCATGCCTCAGTCCTCGGACCAGATGATGTGAGAAAGTTAACACTTCATCACATTCTCTCTTCAAAATGTTTAACCTATAACTCGATCATGCCTCAGTCCTCAAACCAGATGATGTGAGAAAGTTAACACTTCATCACATTCTCTCTTCAAAGTGTTTAGGCTATAACTCGATCATGCCTCAGTCCTCGGACTAGATGATGTGAGAAAGTTAACACTTCATCACATTCTCTCTTCAAAGTGTTTAACCTATAACTCGATCATGCCTCAGTCCTCGGACCAGATGATGTGAGAAAGTTAACACTTCATCACATTCTCTCTTCAAAGTGTTTAAACTATAACTTGATCGTGCCTCGGTCCTCGGACCAGATGATGTGAGAAAGTTAACACTTCATGACATCCTCTCTTCAAAGTGTTTAAGCTATAACTCAATCATGCCTCGGTCCTCAGACCAGATGATGTGAGAAAGTTAACACTTCATCACATTCTCTCTTCAAAGTGTTTAAACTATAACTCGATCATGCCTCGGTCCTCGGACCAGATGATGTGAGAAAGTTAACACTTCATGACATTCTCTCTTCAAAGTGTTTAAACTATAACTCGATCATGCCTCGGTCCTCGAACCAGATGATGTGAGAAAGTTAACACTTCATGTCTTTCTCTCTTCAAAGTGTTTAAACTATAACTCGATCATGCTCTCTTCAAAGTGTTTAAGCTATAACGCGATCAGGCCTCGGTCCTCGGTCCAGATGATGTGAGAAAGTTAACACTTCATCACATTCTCTCTTCAAAGTGTTTAAACTATAACTCGATCATGCCTCGGTCCTCGGACCAGATGATGTGAGAAAGTTAACACTTCATCACATTCTCTCTTCAAAGTGTTTAAACAATAACTCGATCATGCCTCAGTCCTCAAACCAGATGATGTTAGAAAGTTAACACTTCATCACATTCTCTCTTCAAAGTGTTTAAGCTATAACTCGATCATGCCTCAGTCCTCGGACCAGATGATGTGAGAAAGTTAACACTTCATCACATTCTCTCTTCAAAGTGTTTAACCTATAACTCGATCATGCCTCAGTCCTCGGACCAGATGATGTGAGAAAGTTAACACTTCATCACATTCTCTCTTCAAGGTGTTTAAACTATAACTCGATCATGCCTCAGTCCTCGGACCAGATTATGTGAGAAAGTTAACACTTCATGACATCCTCTCTTCAAAGTGTTTAAGCTATAACTCAATCATGCCTCGGTCCTCAGACCAGATGATGTGAGAAAGTTAACACTTCATCACATTCTCTCTTCAAAGTGTTTAAACTATAACTCGATCATGCCTCGATCATCGGACCGGATGATGTGAGAAAGTTAACACTTCATCACATTCTCTCGTCAAAGTGTTTAAACTATAACTCAATCATGCCTAGGTCCTCGGACCAGATGATGTGAGAAAGTTAATACTTCATGACATTCTCTCTTCAAAGTGTTTAAACTATAACTCGATCATGCCTCGGTCTTCGGACCAGATGATGTGAGAAAGTTAACGCTTCATCACATTCTCTCTTCAATGTGTTTAAGTTATAACTCGATCATGCCTCGGTCCTCGGACCAGATGATGTGAGAAAGTTAACACTTCATCACATTCTCTCTTCAAAGTGTTTAACCTATAACTCGATCATGCCTCGGTCCTCAGACCAGATGATGTGAGAAAGTTAACACTTCATGACATTCTCTCTTCAAAGTGTTAAACTATAACTCAATCATGCCTAGGTCCTCGAACCAGATGATGTGAGAAAGTTAACACTTCATCACATTCTCTCTTCAAAGTGTTTAAACTATAACTCGATCATGCCTCGGTCCTCAGACCAAATGATGTGAGAAAGTTAACACTTCATCACATTCTCTCTTCAAAGTGTTTAAACTATAACTCGATCATGCCTCAGTCCTCGGACAAGATGATGTGAGAAAGTTAACACTTCATCACATTCTCTCTTCAAAGTGTTTAAACTATAACTCGATCATGCCTCGGTCCTCGGACCAGATGATGTGAGAAAGTTAACACTTCATCACATTCTCTCTTCAAAGTGTTTAAACTATAACTCGATCATGCCTCGATCATCGGACCAGATGATGTGAGAAAGTTAACACTTCATCACATTCTCTCTTCAAAGTGTTTAAACTATAACTCGATCATGCCTAGGTCCTCAGACCAAATGATGTGAGAAAGTTAACACTTCATCACATTCTCTCTTCAAAGTGTTTAAACTATAACTCGATCATGCCTCGGTCCTCGGACCAGATGATGTGAGAAAGTTAACACTTCATCACATTCTCTCTTCAAAGTGTTTAACCTATAACTCGATCATGCCTCGGTCCTCAGACCAGATGATGTGAGAAAGTTAACACTTCATGACATTCTCTCTTCAAAGTGTTAAACTATAACTCAATCATGCCAAGGTCCTCGAACCAGATGATGTGAGAAAGTTAACACTTCATCACATTCTCTCTTCAAAGTGTTTAACCTATAACTCGATCATGCCTCAGTCCTCGGACCAGATGATGTGAGAAAGTTAACACTTCATCACATTCTCTCTTCAAAGTGTTTAAACTATAACTCGATCATGCCTCGGTCCTCGGACCAGATTATGTGAGAAAGTTAACACTTCATGACATCCTCTCTTCAAAGTGTTTAAGCTATAACTCAATCATGCCTCGGTCCTCAGACCAGATGATGTGAAAAAGTTAACACTTCATCACATTCTCTCTTCAAAGTGTTTAAACTATAACTCGATCATGCCTCGATCATCGGACCAGATGATGTGAGAAAGTTAACACTTCATCACATTCTCTCGTCAAAGTGTTTAAACTATAACTCAATCATGCCTAGGTCCTCGGACCAGATGATGTGAGAAAGTTAATACTTCATGACATTCTCTCTTCAAAGTGTTTAAACTATAACTCGATCATGCCTCGGTCTTCGGACCAGATGATGTGAGAAAGTTAACGCTTCATCACATTCTCTCTTCAATGTGTTTAAGTTATAACTCGATCATGCCTCGGTCCTCGGACCAGATGATGTGAGAAAGTTAACACTTCATCACATTCTCTCTTCAAAGTGTTTAACCTATAACTCGATCATGCCTCGGTCCTCAGACCAGATGATGTGAGAAAGTTAACACTTCATGACATTCTCTCTTCAAAGTGTTAAATTATAACTCAATCATGCCAAGGTCCTCGAACCAGATGATGTGAGAAAGTTAACACTTCATCACATTCTCTCTTCAAAGTGTTTAAACTATAACTCGATCATGCCTCGGTCCTCGGACCAGATGATGTGAGAAAGTTAACACTTCATCACATTCTCTCTTCAAAGTGTTTAAACTATAACTCGATCATGCCTCAGTCCTCGGACCAGATGATGTGAGAAAGTTAACACTTCATCACATTCTCTCTTCAAAGTGTTTAACCTATAACTCGATCATGCCTCAGTCCTCGGACCAGATGATGTGAGAAAGTTAACACTTCATCACATTCTCTCTTCAAAGTGTTTAAACTATAACTCGATCATGCCTCGGTCCTCGGACCAGATGATGTGAGAAAGTTAACACTTCATCACATTCTCTCTTCAAAGTGTTTAACCTATAACTCGATCATGCCTCGGTCCTCGGACCAGATGATGTGAGAAAGTTAACACTTCATCACATTCTCTCTTCAAAGTGTTTAAACTATAACTCGATCATGCCTCGGTCCTCGGACCAGATGATGTGAGAAAGTTAACACTTCATGACATTCTCTCTTCAAAGTGTTTAAACTATAACTCAATCATGCCTCGGTCCTCGGACCAGATGATGTGAGAAAGTTAACACTTCATCACATTCTCTCTTCAAAGTGTTTAAACTATAACTCGATCATGCCTCGGTCCTGGGACCAGATGATGTGAGAAAGTTAACACTTCATGACATTCTCTCTTCAAAGTGTTTAAACTATAACTCGATCATGCCTCGGTCCTCGAACCAGATGATGTGAGAAAGTTAACACTTCATGTCTTTCTCTCTTCAAAGTGTTTAAACTATAACTCGATCATGCTCTCTTCAAAGTGTTTAAGCTATAACTCGATCAGGCCTCGGTCCTCGGTCCAGATGATGTGAGAAAGTTAACACTTCATCACATTCTCTCTTCAAAGTGTTTAAACTATAACTCGATCATGCCTCGGTCCTCGGACCAGATGATGTGAGAAAGTTAACACTTCATCACATTCTCTCTTCAAAGTGTTTAAACAATAACTCGATCATGCCTCAGTCCTCAAACCAGATGATGTTAGAAAGTTAACACTTCATCACATTCTCTCTTCAAAGTGTTTAAGCTATAACTCGATCATGCCTCAGTCCTCGGACCAGATGATGTGAGAAAGTTAACACTTCATCACATTCTCTCTTCAAAGTGTTTAACCTATAACTCGATCATGCCTCAGTCCTCGGACCAGATGATGTGAGAAAGTTAACACTTCATCACATTCTCTCTTCAAGGTGTTTAAACTATAACTCGATCATGCCTCAGTCCTCGGACCAGATTATGTGAGAAAGTTAACACTTCATGACATCCTCTCTTCAAAGTGTTTAAGCTATAACTCAATCATGCCTCGGTCCTCAGACCAGATGATGTGAGAAAGTTAACACTTCATCACATTCTCTCTTCAAAGTGTTTAAACTATAACTCGATCATGCCTCGATCATCGGACCAGATGATGTGAGAAAGTTAACACTTCATCACATTCTCTCGTCAAAGTGTTTAAACTATAACTCAATCATGCCTAGGTCCTCGGACCAGATGATGTGAGAAAGTTAATACTTCATGACATTCTCTCTTCAAAGTGTTTAAACTATAACTCGATCATGCCTCGGTCTTCGGACCAGATGATGTGAGAAAGTTAACGCTTCATCACATTCTCTCTTCAATGTGTTTAAGTTATAACTCGATCATGCCTCGGTCCTCGGACCAGATGATGTGAGAAAGTTAACACTTCATCACATTCTCTCTTCAAAGTGTTTAACCTATAACTCGATCATGCCTCGGTCCTCAGACCAGATGATGTGAGAAAGTTAACACTTCATGACATTCTCTCTTCAAAGTGTTAAACTATAACTCAATCATGCCTAGGTCCTCGAACCAGATGATGTGAGAAAGTTAACACTTCATCACATTCTCTCTTCAAAGTGTTTAAACAATAACTCGATCATGCCTCGGTCCTCAGACCAAATGATGTGAGAAAGTTAACACTTCATCACATTCTCTCTTCAAAGTGTTTAAACTATAACTCGATCATGCCTCGGTCCTCGGACCAGATGATGTGAGAAAGTTAACACTTCATGACATTCTCTCTTCAAAGTGTTTAAACTATAACTCGATCATGCCTCGGTCCTCGAACCAGATGATGTGAGAAAGTTAACACTTCATGTCATTCTCTCTTCAAAGTGTTTAAACTATAACTCGATCATGCTCTCTTCAAAGTGTTTAAGCTATAACTCGATCAGGCCTCGGTCCTCGGACCAGATGATGTGAGAAAGTTAACACTTCATCACATTCTCTCTTCAAAGTGTTTAAACTATAACTCGATCATGCCTCGGTCCTCGGACCAGATGATGTGAGAAAGTTAACACTTCATCACATTCTCTCTTCATAGTGTTTAAGCTATAACTCGATCATGCCTCGGTCCTCGGACCACATGATGTGAGAAGGTTAACACTTCATCACATTCTCTCTTCAAAGTGTTTAAACAATAACTCGATCATGCCTCAGTCCTCAAACCAGATGATGTTAGAAAGTTAACACTTCATCACATTCTCTCTTCAAAGTGTTTAAGCTATAACTCGATCATTCCTCAGTCCTCGGACCAGATGATGTGAGAAAGTTAACACTTCATCACATTCTCTCTTCAAAGTGTTTAACCTATAACTCGATCATGCCTCAGTCCTCGGACCAGATGATGTGAGAAAGTTAACACTTCATCACATTCTCTCTTCAAAGTGTTTAAACTATAACTCGATCATGCCTCGGTCCTCGGACCAGATTATGTGAGAAAGTTAACACTTCATGACATCCTCTCTTCAAAGTGCTTAAGCTATAACTTAATCATGCCTCGGTCCTCAGACCAGATGATGTGAGAAAGTTAACACTTCATCACATTCTCTCTTCAAAGTGTTTAAACTATAACTCGATCATGCCTCGATCATCGGACCAGATGATGTGAGAAAGTTAACACTTCATCACATTCTCTCGTCAAAGTGTTTAAACTATAACTCAATCATGCCTAGGTCCTCGGACCAGATGATGTGAGAAAGTTAACACTTCATCACATTCTCTCTTCAAAGTGTTTAAACTATAACTCGATCATGCCTCGGTCCTCGGACCAGATGATGTGAGAAAGTTAACACTTCATCACATTCTCTCTTCAAAATGTTTAACCTATAACTCGATCATGCCTCAGTCCTCGGACCAGATGATGTGAGAAAGTTAACACTTCATCACATTCTCTCTTCAAAGTGTTTATGCAATAACTCGATCATGCCTCAGTCCTCGGACTAGATGATGTGAGAAAGCTAACACTTCATCACATTCTCATATCAAAGTGTTTAACCTATAACTCGATCATGCCTTAGTCCTCGGACCAGATGATGTGAGAAAGTTAACACTTCATCACATTCTCTCTTCAAAGTGTTTAACCTATAACTCGATCATGCCTCGGTCCTCAGACCAGATGATGTGAGAAAGTTAACACTTCATGACATTCTCTCTTCAAAGTGTTTAAACTATAACTCGATCATGCCTCGGTCCTCGGACCAGATGATGTGAGAAAGTTAACACTTCATCACATTCTCTCTTCAAAGTGTTTAACCTATAACTCGATCATGCCTCGGTCCTCAGACCAGATGATGTGAGAAAGTTAACACTTCATCACATTCTCTCTTCAAAGTGTTTAAACTATAACTCGATCATGCCTCGGTCCTCGGACCAGATGATGTGAGAAAGTTAACACTTCATCACATTCTCTCTTCAAAGTGTTTAACCTATAACTCGATCATGCCTCAGTCCTCGGACCTGATGATGTGAGAAGGTTAACACTTCATCACATTCTCTCTTCAAAGTGTTTAACCTATAACTCGATCATGCCTCGGTCCTCAGACCAGATGATGTGAGAAAGTTAACACTTCATCACATTCTCTCTTCAAAGTGTTTAAACTATAACTCGATCATGCCTCAGTCCTCGGACCAGATTATGTGAGAAAGTTAACACTTCATGACATCCTCTCTTCAAAGTGTTTAAGCTATAACTCAATCATGCCTCGGTCCTCAGACCAGATGATGTGAGAAAGTTAACACTTCATCACATTCTCTTTTCAAAGTGTTTAAACTATAACTCGATCATGCCTCGATCATCGGACCAGATGATGTGAGAAAGTTAACACTTCATCACATTCTCTCGTCAAAGTGTTTAAACTATAACTCAATCATGCCTAGGTCCTCGGACCAGATGATGTGAGAAAGTTAATACTTCATGACATTCTCTCTTCAAAGTGTTTAAACTATAACTCGATCATGCCTCGGTCTTCGGACCAGATGATGTGAGAAAGTTAACGCTTCATCACATTCTCTCTTCAATGTGTTTAAGTTATAACTCGATCATGCCTCGGTCCTCGGACCAGATGATGTGAGAAAGTTAACACTTCATCACATTCTCTCTTCAAAGTGTTTAACCTATAACTCGATCATGCCTCGGTCCTCAGACCAGATGATGTGAGAAAGTTAACACTTCATGACATTCTCTCTTCAAAGTGTTAAACTATAACTCAATCATGCCTAGGTCCTCGAACCAGATGATGTGAGAAAGTTAACACTTCATCACATTCTCTCTTCAAAGTGTTTAAACAATAACTCGATCATGCCTCGGTCCTCAGACCAAATGATGTGAGAAAGTTAACACTTCATCACATTCTCTCTTCAAAGTGTTTAAACTATAACTCGATCATGCCTCAGTCCTGGGACCAGATGATGTGAGAAAGTTAACACTTCATGACATTCTCTCTTCAAAGTGTTTAAACTATAACTCGATCATGCCTCGGTCCTCGAACCAGATGATGTGAGAAAGTTAACACTTCATGTCATTCTCTCTTCAAAGTGTTTAAACTATAACTCGATCATGCTCTCTTCAAAGTGTTTAAGCTATAACTCGATCATGCCTCGGTCCTCGGACCAGATGATGTGAGAAAGTTAACACTTCATCACATTCTCTCTTCAAAGTGTTTAAACTATAACTCGATCATGCCTCGGTCCTCGGACCAGATGATGTGAGAAAGTTAACACTTCATCACATTCTCTCTTCATAGTGTTTAAGCTATAACTCGATCATGCCTCGGTCCTCGGACCAGATGATGTGAGAAGGTTAACACTTCATCACATTCTCTCTTCAAAGTGTTTAAACAATAACTCGATCATGCCTCAGTCCTCAAACCAGATGATGTTAGAAAGTTAACACTTCATCACATTCTCTCTTCAAAGTGTTTAAGCTATAACTCGATCATTCCTCAGTCCTCGGACCAGATGATGTGAGAAAGTTAACACTTCATCACATTCTCTCTTCAAAGTGTTTAACCTATAACTCGATCATGCCTCAGTCCTCGGACCAGATGATGTGAGAAAGTTAACACTTCATCACATTCTCTCTTCAAAGTGTTTAACTTATAACTCGATCATGCCTCGGTCCTCGGACCAGATTATGTGAGAAAGTTAACACTTCATGACATCCTCTCTTCAAAGTGCTTAAGCTATAACTTAATCATGCCTCGGTCCTCAGACCAGATGATGTGAGAAAGTTAACGCTTCATCACATTCTCTCTTCAAAGTGTTTAAACTATAACTCGATCATGCCTCGATCATCGGACCAGATGATGTGAGAAAGTTAACACTTCATCACATTCTCTCGTCAAAGTGTTTAAACTATAACTCAATCATGCCTAGGTCCTCGGACCAGATGATGTGAGAAAGTTAACACTTCATCACATTCTCTCTTCAAAGTGTTTAAACAATAACTCGATCATGCCTCAGTCCTCGGACCAGATGATGTGAGAAAGTTAACACTTCATCACATTCTCTCTTCAAAATGTTTAACCTATAACTCGATCATGCCTCAGTCCTCAAACCAGATGATGTGAGAAAGTTAACACTTCATCACATTCTCTCTTCAAAGTGTTTAGGCAATAACTCGATCATGCCTCAGTCCTCGGACTAGATGATGTGAGAAAGCTAACACTTCATCACATTCTCATATCAAAGTGTTTAACCTATAACTCGATCATGCCTCAGTCCTCGGACCAGATGATGTGAGAAAGTTAACACTTCATCACATTCTCTCTTCAAAGTGTTTAACCTATAACTCGATCATGCCTCGGTCCTCAGACCAGATGATGTGAGAAAGTTAACACTTCATGACATTCTCTCTTCAAAGTGTTAAACTATAACTCGATCATGCCTCGGTCCTCGGACCAGATGATGTGAGATAGTTAACACTTCATCAAATTCTCTCTTCAAAGTGTTTAACCTATAACTCGATCATGCCTCGGTCCTCGGACCTGATGATGTGAGAAGGTTAACACTTCATCACATTCTCTCTTCAAAGTGTTTAAACTATAACTCGTTCATTCCTCGGTCCTCGGACCAGATTATGTGAGAAAGTTAACACTTCATCACATTCTCTCTTCAAAATGTTTAACCTATAACTCGATCATGCCTCAGTCCTCAAACCAGATGATGTGAGAAAGTTAACACTTCATCACATTCTCTCTTCAAAGTGTTTAACCTATAACTCGATCATGCCTCAGTCCTCGGACCAGATGATGTGAGAAAGTTAACACTTCATCACATTCTCTCTTCAAAGTGTTTAAACTATAACTTGATCGTGCCTCGGTCCTCGGACCAGATTATGTGAGAAAGTTAACACTTCATGACATCCTCTCTTCAAAGTGTTTAAGCTATAACTCAATCATGCCTCGGTCCTCAGACCAGATGATGTGAGAAAGTTAACACTTCATCACATTCTCTCTTCAAAGTGTTTAAATTATAACTCGATCATGCCTCGGTCCTCAGACCAAATGATGTGAGAAAGTTAACACTTCATCACATTCTCTCTTCAAAGTGTTTAACCTATAACTCGATCATGCCTCAGTCCTCGGACCTGATGATGTGAGAAGGTTAACACTTCATCACATTCTCTCTTCAAAGTGTTTAAACTATAACTCGATCATGCCTCAGTCCTCGGACCTGATGATGTGAGAAGGTTAACACTTCATCACATTCTCTCTTCAAAGTGTTTAAACTATAACTCGTTCATGCCTCGGTCCTCGGACCAGATGATGTGAGAAAGTTAACACTTCATCACATTCTCTCTTCAAAGTGTTTAACCTATAACTCGATCATGCCTCGGTCCTCGGACCAGATGATGTGAGAAAGTTAACACTTCATCACATTCTCTCTTCAAAGTGTTTAACCTATAACTCGATCATGCCTCAGTCCTCGGACCAGATGATGTGAGAAAGTTAACACTTCATCACATTCTCTCTTCAAAGTGTTTAACCTATAACTCGATCATGCCTCAGTCCTCGGACCAGATGATGTGAGAAAGTTAACACTTCATCACATTCTCTCTTCAAAGTGTTTAAACTATAACTCGATCGTGCCTCGGTCCTCGGACCAGATTATGTGAGAAAGTTAACACTTCATGACATCCTCTCTTCAAAGTGTTTAAGCTATAACTCAATCATGCCTCGGTCCTCAGACCAGATGATGTGAGAAAGTTAACACTTCATCACATTCTCTCTTCAAAGTGTTTAAACTATAACTCGATCATGCCTCGGTCCTCAGACCAAATGATGTGAGAAAGTTAACACTTCATCACATTCTCTCTTCAAAGTGTTTAAACTATAACTCGATCATGCCTCGGTCCTGGGACCAGATGATGTGAGAAAGTTAACACTTCATGACATTCTCTCTTCAAAGTGTTTAAACTATAACTCGATCATGCCTCGGTCCTCGAACCAGATGATGTGAGAAAGTTAACACTTCATGTCTTTCTCTCTTCAAAGTGTTTAAACTATAACTCGATCATGCTCTCTTCAAAGTGTTTAAGCTATAACTCGATCAGGCCTCGGTCCTCGGTCCAGATGATGTGAGAAAGTTAACACTTCATCACATTCTCTCTTCAAAGTGTTTAAACTATAACTCGATCATGCCTCGGTCCTCGGACCAGATGATGTGAGAAAGTTAACACTTCATCACATTCTCTCTTCAAAGTGTTTAAACAATAACTCGATCATGCCTCAGTCCTCAAACCAGATGATGTTAGAAAGTTAACACTTCATCACATTCTCTCTTCAAAGTGTTTAAGCTATAACTCGATCATGCCTCAGTCCTCGGACCAGATGATGTGAGAAAGTTAACACTTCATCACATTCTCTCTTCAAAGTGTTTAACCTATAACTCGATCATGCCTCAGTCCTCGGACCAGATGATGTGAGAAAGTTAACACTTCATCACATTCTCTCTTCAAGGTGTTTAAACTATAACTCGATCATGCCTCAGTCCTCGGACCAGATTATGTGAGAAAGTTAACACTTCATGACATCCTCTCTTCAAAGTGTTTAAGCTATAACTCAATCATGCCTCGGTCCTCAGACCAGATGATGTGAGAAAGTTAACACTTCATCACATTCTCTTTTCAAAGTGTTTAAACTATAACTCGATCATGCCTCGATCATCGGACCAGATGATGTGAGAAAGTTAACACTTCATCACATTCTCTCGTCAAAGTGTTTAAACTATAACTCAATCATGCCTAGGTCCTCGGACCAGATGATGTGAGAAAGTTAATACTTCATGACATTCTCTCTTCAAAGTGTTTAAACTATAACTCGATCATGCCTCGGTCTTCGGACCAGATGATGTGAGAAAGTTAACGCTTCATCACATTCTCTCTTCAATGTGTTTAAGTTATAACTCGATCATGCCTCGGTCCTCGGACCAGATGATGTGAGAAAGTTAACACTTCATCACATTCTCTCTTCAAAGTGTTTAACCTATAACTCGATCATGCCTCGGTCCTCAGACCAGATGATGTGAGAAAGTTAACACTTCATGACATTCTCTCTTCAAAGTGTTAAACTATAACTCAATCATGCCTAGGTCCTCGAACCAGATGATGTGAGAAAGTTAACACTTCATCACATTCTCTCTTCAAAGTGTTTAAACAATAACTCGATCATGCCTCGGTCCTCAGACCAAATGATGTGAGAAAGTTAACACTTCATCACATTCTCTCTTCAAAGTGTTTAAACTATAACTCGATCATGCCTCAGTCCTGGGACCAGATGATGTGAGAAAGTTAACACTTCATGACATTCTCTCTTCAAAGTGTTTAAACTATAACTCGATCATGCCTCGGTCCTCGAACCAGATGATGTGAGAAAGTTAACACTTCATGTCATTCTCTCTTCAAAGTGTTTAAACTATAACTCGATCATGCTCTCTTCAAAGTGTTTAAGCTATAACTCGATCATGCCTCGGTCCTCGGACCAGATGATGTGAGAAAGTTAACACTTCATCACATTCTCTCTTCAAAGTGTTTAAACTATAACTCGATCATGCCTCGGTCCTCGGACCAGATGATGTGAGAAAGTTAACACTCCATCACATTCTCTCTTCATAGTGTTTAAGCTATAACTCGATCATGCCTCGGTCCTCGGACCAGATGATGTGAGAAAGTTAACACTTCATCACATTCTCTCTTCAAAGTGTTTAAACAATAACTCGATCATGCCTCAGTCCTCAAACCAGATGATGTTAGAAAGTTAACACTTCATCACATTCTCTCTTCAAAGTGTTTAAGCTATAACTCGATCATGCCTCAGTCCTCGGACAAGATGATGTGAGAAAGTTAACACTTCATCACATTCTCTCTTCAAAGTGTTTAACCTATAACTCGATCATGCCTCAGTCCTCGGACCAGATGATGTGAGAAAGTTAACACTTCATCACATTCTCTCTTCAAAGTGTTTAAACTATAACTCGATCATGCCTCGGTCCTCGGACCAGATTATGTGAGAAAGTTAACACTTCATGACATCCTCTCTTCAAAGTGTTTAAGCTATAACTCAATCATGCCTCGGTCCTCAGACCAGATGATGTGAGAAAGTTAACACTTCATCACATTCTCTCTTCAAAGTGTTTAAACTATAACTCGATCATGCCTCGATCATCGGACCAGATGATGTGAGAAAGTTAACACTTCATCACATTCTCTCGTCAAAGTGTTTAAACTATAACTCAATCATGCCTAGGTCCTCGGACCAGATGATGTGAGAAAGTTAATACTTCATGACATTCTCTCTTCAAAGTGTTTAAACTATAACTCGATCATGCCTCAGTCCTCGGACCAGATGATGTGAGAAAGTTAACGCTTCATCACATTCTCTCTTCAATGTGTTTAAGTTATAACTCGATCATGCCTCAGTCCTCGGACCAGATGATGTCTGAAAGTTAACACTTCATCACATTCTCTCTTCAAAGTGTTTAACCTATAACTCGATCATGCCTCGGTCCTCAGACCAGATGATGTGAGAAAGTTAACACTTCATGACATTCTCTCTTCAAAGTGTTAAACTATAACTCAATCATGCCTAGGTCCTCGAACCAGATGATGTGAGAAAGTTAACACTTCATCACATTCTCTCTTCAAAGTGTTTAAACTATAACTCGATCATGCCTCGGTCCTCAGACCAAATGATGTGAGAACGTTAACACTTCATCACATTCTCCCTTCAAAGTGTTTAAACTATAACTCGATCATGCCTCGGTCCTGGGACCAGATGATGTGAGAAAGTTAATACTTCATGACATTCTCTCTTCAAAGTGTTTAAACTATAACTCGATCATGCCTCGGTCCTCGAACCAGATGATGTGAGAAAGTTAACACTTCATGTCATTCTCTCTTCAAAGTGTTTAAACTATAACTCGATCATGCTCTCTTCAAAGTGTTTAAGCTATAACTCGATCAGGCCTCGGTCCTCGGACTAGATGATGTGAGAAAGTTAACACTTCATCACATTCTCTCTTCAAAGTGTTTAAACTATAACTCGATCATGCCTCAGTCCTCGGACCAGATGATGTGAGAAAGTTAACACTTCATCACATTCTCTCTTCAAAGTGTTTAAACTATAACTCGATCATGCCTCGATCATCGGACCAGATGATGTGAGAAAGTTAACACTTCATCACATTCTCTCTTCAAAGTGTTTAAACTATAACTCGATCATGCCTCAGTCCTCAAACCAGATGATGTGAGAAAGTTAACACTTCATCACATTCTCTCTTCAAAGTGTTTAAGCTATAACTCGATCATGCCTCAGTCCTCGGACCAGATGATGTGAGAAAGTTAACACTTCATCACATTCTCTCTTCAAAGTGTTTAACCTATAACTCGATCATGCCTCAGTCCTCGGACCAGATGATGTGAGAAAGTTAACACTTCATCACATTCTCTCTTCAAAGTGTTTAAACTATAACTCGATCATGCCTCGGTCCTCGGACCAGATTATGTGAGAAAGTTAACACTTCATGACATCCTCTCTTCAAAGTGTTTAAGCTATAACTCAATCATGCCTCGGTCCTCAGACCAGATGATGTGAGAAAGTTAACACTTCATCACATTCTCTCTTCAAAGTGTTTAAACTATAACTCGATCATGCCTCGATCATCGGACCAGATGATGTGAGAAAGTTAACACTTCATCACATTCTCTCGTCAAAGTGTTTAAACTATAACTCAATCATGCCTAGGTCCTCGGACCAGATGATGTGAGAAAGTTAATACTTCATGACATTCTCTCTTCAAAGTGTTTAAACTATAACTCGATCATGCCTCGGTCTTCGGACCAGATGATGTGAGAAAGTTAACGCTTCATCACATTCTCTCTTCAATGTGTTTAAGTTATAACTCGATCATGCCTCGGTCCTCGGACCAGATGATGTGAGAAAGTTAACACTTCATCACATTCTCTCTTCAAAGTGTTTAACCTATAACTCGATCATGCCTCGGTCCTCAGACCAGATGATGTGAGAAAGTTAACACTTCATGACATTCTCTCTTCAAAGTGTTAAACTATAACTCAATCATGCCTAGGTCCTCGAACCAGATGATGTGAGAAAGTTAACACTTCATCACATTCTCTCTTCAAAGTGTTTAAACTATAACTCGATCATGCCTCGGTCCTCAGACCAAATGATGTGAGAAAGTTAACACTTCATCACATTCTCTCTTCAAAGTGTTTAAACTATAACTCGATCATGCCTCAGTCCTCGGACCAGATGATGTGAGAAAGTTAACACTTCATCACATTCTCTCTTCAAAATGTTTAACCTATAACTCGATCATGCCTCAGTCCTCAAACCAGATGATGTGAGAAAGTTAACACTTCATCACATTCTCTCTTCAAAGTGTTTAGGCTATAACTCGATCATGCCTCAGTCCTCGGACTAGATGATGTGAGAAAGTTAACACTTCATCACATTCTCTCTTCAAAGTGTTTAACCTATAACTCGATCATGCCTTAGTCCTCGGACCAGATGATGTGAGAAAGTTAACACTTCATCACATTCTCTCTTCAAAGTGTTTAAACTATAACTCGATCATGCCTCGGTCCTCGGACCAGATGATGTGAGAAAGTTAACACTTCATCACATTCTCTCTTCAAAGTGTTTAAGCTATAACTCGATCATGCCTCGGTCCTCGGACCAGATGATGTGAGAAAGTTAACACTTCATCACATTCTCTCTTCAAAGTGTTTAAACTATAACTCGATCATGCCTCGATCATCGGACCAGATGATGTGAGAAAGTTAACACTTCATCACATTCTCTCGTCAAAGTGTTTAAACTATAACTCAATCATGCCTAGGTCCTCGGACCAGATGATGTGAGAAAGTTAATACTTCATGACATTCTCTCTTCAAAGTGTTTGAACTATAACTCGATCATGCCTCGGTCTTCGGACCAGATGATGTGAGAAAGTTAACGCTTCATCACATTCTCTCTTCAATGTGTTTAAGTTATAACTCGATCATGCCTCGGTCCTCGGACCAGATGATGTGAGAAAGTTAACACTTCATCACATTCTCTCTTCAAAGTGTTTAACCTATAACTCGATCATGCCTCGGTCCTCAGACCAGATGATGTGAGAAAGTTAACACTTCATGACATTCTCTCTTCAAAGTGTTTAAACTATAACTCGATCATGCCTCGGTCCTCGGACCAGATGATGTGAGAAAGTTAACACTTCATCACATTCTCTCTTCAAAGTGTTTAACCTATAACTCGATCATGCCTCAGTCCTCGGACCTGATGATGTGAGAAGGTTAACACTTCATCACATTCTCTCTTCAAAGTGTTTAAACAATAACTCGATCATGCCTCAGTCCTCAAACCAGATGATGTGAGAAAGTTAACACTTCATGACATTCTCTCTTCAAAGTGTTAAACTATAACTCAATCATGCCAAGGTCCTCGAACCAGATGATGTGAGAAAGTTAACACTTCATCACATTCTCTCTTCAAAGTGTTTAACCTATAACTCGATCATGCCTCAGTCCTCGGACCAGATGATGTGAGAAAGTTAACACTTCATCACATTCTCTCTTCAAAGTGTTTAAACTATAACTCGATCATGCCTCAGTCCTCGGACCAGATGATGTGAGAAAGTTAACACTTCATCACATTCTCTCTTCAAAGTGTTTAAACTATAACTCGATCATGCCTCGGTCTTCGGACCAGATGATGTGAGAAAGTTAACGCTTCATCACATTCTCTCTTCAATGTGTTTAAGTTATAACTCGATCATGCCTCGGTCCTCGGACCAGATGATGTGAGAAAGTTAACACTTCATCACATTCTCTCTTCAAAGTGTTTAACCTATAACTCGATCATGCCTCGGTCCTCAGACCAGATGATGTGAGAAAGTTAACACTTCATGACATTCTCTCTTCAAAGTGTTAAACTATAACTCAATCATGCCTAGGTCCTCGAACCAGATGATGTGAGAAAGTTAACACTTCATCACATTCTCTCTTCAAAGTGTTTAAACTATAACTCGATCATGCCTCGGTCCTCAGACCAAATGATGTGAGAAAGTTAACACTTCATCACATTCTCTCTTCAAAGTGTTTAAACTATAACTCGATCATGCCTCAGTCCTCGGACCAGATGATGTGAGAAAGTTAACACTTCATCACATTCTCTCTTCAAAATGTTTAACCTATAACTCGATCATGCCTCAGTCCTCAAACCAGATGATGTGAGAAAGTTAACACTTCATCACATTCTCTCTTCAAAGTGTTTAGGCTATAACTCGATCATGCCTCAGTCCTCGGACTAGATGATGTGAGAAAGTTAACACTTCATCACATTCTCTCTTCAAAGTGTTTAACCTATAACTCGATCATGCCTCAGTCCTCGGACCAGATGATGTGAGAAAGTTAACACTTCATCACATTCTCTCTTCAAAGTGTTTAAACTATAACTCGATCGTGCCTCGGTCCTCGGACCAGATTATGTGAGAAAGTTAACACTTCATGACATCCTCTCTTCAAAGTGTTTAAGCTATAACTCAATCATGCCTCGGTCCTCAGACCAGATGATGTGAGAAAGTTAACACTTCATCACATTCTCTCTTCAAAGTGTTTAGGCTATAACTCGATCATGCCTCAGTCCTCGGACTAGATGATGTGAGAAAGTTAACACTTCATCACGTTCTCTCGTCAAAGTGTTTAAACTATAACTCAATCATGCCTAGGTCCTCGGACCAGATGATGTGAGAAAGTTAATACTTCATGACATTCTCTCTTCAAAGTGTTTGAACTATAACTCGATCATGCCTCGGTCTTCGGACCAGATGATGTGAGAAAGTTAACGCTTCATCACATTCTCTCTTCAATGTGTTTAAGTTATAACTCGATCATGCCTCGGTCCTCGGACCTGATGATGTGAGAAGGTTAACACTTCATCACATTCTCTCTTCAAAGTGTTTAACCTATAACTCGATCATGCCTCGGTCCTCAGACCAGATGATGTGAGAAAGTTAACACTTCATGACATTCTCTCTTCAAAGTGTTTAAACTATAACTCGATCATGCCTCGGTCCTCGGACCAGATGATGTGAGAAAGTTAACACTTCATCACATTCTCTCTTCAAAGTGTTTAACCTATAACTCGATCATGCCTCAGTCCTCGGACCTGATGATGTGAGAAGGTTAACACTTCATCACATTCTCTCTTCAAAGTGTTTAAACTATAACTCGTTTATGCCTCGGTCCTCGGACCAGATTATGTGAGAAAGTTAACACTTCATGACATCCTCTCTTCAAAGTGTTTAAGCTATAACTCAATCATGCCTCGGTCCTCAGACCAGATGATGTGAGAAAGTTAACACTTCATCACATTCTCTCTTCAAAGTGTTTAAACTATAACTCGATCATGCCTCGATCATCGGACCAGATGATGTGAGAAAGTTAACACTTCATCACATTCTCTCGTCAAAGTGTTTAAACTATAACACAATCATGCCTAGGTCCTCGGACCAGATGATGTGAGAAAGTTAATACTTCATGATATTCTCTCTTCAAAGTGTTTAAACTATAACTCGATCATCCCTCGGTCTTCGGACCAGATGATGTGAGAAAGTTAACGCTTCATCACATTCTCTCTTCAATGTGTTTAAGTTATAACTCGATCATGCCTCGGTCCTCGGACCAGATGATGTGAGAAAGTTAACACTTCATCACATTCTCTCTTCAAAGTGTTTAACCTATAACTCGATCATGCCTCGGTCCTCAGACCAGATGATGTGAGAAACTTAACACTTCATGACATTCTCTCTTCAAAGTGTTAAACTATAACTCAATCATGCCTAGGTCCTCGAACCAGATGATGTGAGAAAGTTAACACTTCATCACCTTCTCTCTTCAAAGTGTTTAAACTATAACTCGATCATGCCTCGGTCCTCAGACCAAATGATGTGAGAAAGTTAACACTTCATCACATTCTCTCTTCAAAGTGTTTAAACTATAACTCGATCATGCCTCAGTCCTCGGACCAGATGATGTGAGAAAGTTAACACTTCATCACATTCTCTCTTCAAAATGTTTAACCTATAACTCGATCATGCCTCAGTCCTCAAACCAGATGATGTGAGAAAGTTAACACTTCATCACATTCTCTCTTCAAAGTGTTTAGGCTATAACTCGATCATGCCTCAGTCCTCGGACTAGATGATGTGAGAAAGTTAACACTTCATCACATTCTCTCTTCAAAGTGTTTAACCTATAACTCGATCATGCCTCAGTCCTCGGACCAGATGATGTGAGAAAGTTAACACTTCATCACATTCTCTCTTCAAAGTGTTTAAACCATAACTCGATCATGCCTAGGTCCTCAGACCAAATGATGTGAGAAAGTTAACACTTCATCACATTCTCTCTTCAAAGTGTTTAACCTATAACTCGATCATGCCTCAGTCCTCGGACCTGATGATGTGAGAAGGTTAACACTTCATCACATTCTCTCTTCAAAGTGTTTAAACTATAACTCGATCATGCCTCGGTCCTCGGACCAGATGATGTGAGAAAGTTAACACTTCATGACATCCTCTCTTCAAAGTGTTTAAGCTATAACTCAATCATGCCTCGGTCCTCAGACCAGATGATGTGAGAAAGTTAACACTTCATCACATTCTCTCTTCAAAGTGTTTAAACTATAACTCGATCATGCCTCGATCATCGGACCAGATGATGTGAGAAAGTTAACACTTCATCACGTTCTCTCGTCAAAGTGTTTAAACTATAACTCAATCATGCCTAGGTCCTCGGACCAGATGATGTGAGAAAGTTAATACTTCATGACATTCTCTCTTCAAAGTGTTTGAACTATAACTCGATCATGCCTCGGTCTTCGGACCAGATGATGTGAGAAAGTTAACGCTTCATCACATTCTCTCTTCAATGTGTTTAAGTTATAACTCGATCATGCCTCGGTCCTCGGACCAGATGATGTGAGAAAGTTAACACTTCATCACATTCTCTATTCAAAGTGTTTAACCTATAACTCGATCATGCCTCGGTCCTCAGACCAGATGATGTGAGAAAGTTAACACTTCATGACATTCTCTCTTCAAAGTGTTAAACTATAACTCGATCATGCCTCGGTCCTCGGACCAGATGATGTGAGAAAGTTAACACTTCATCACATTCTCTCTTCAAATTGTTTAACCTATAACTCGATCATGCCTCAGTCCTCGGACCTGATGATGTGAGAAAGTTAACACTTCATCACATTCTCTCTTCAAAGTGTTTAAACTATAACTCGATCATGCCTCGATCCTCGGACCAGATTATGTGAGAAAGTTAACACTTCATGACATCCTCTCTTCAAAGTGTTTAAGCTATAACTCAATCATGCCTCGGTCCTCAGACCAGATGATATGAGAAAGTTAACACTTCATCACATTCTCTCTTCAAAGTGTTTAAACTATAACTCCATCATGCCTCGGTCGTCGGACCAGATGATGTGAGAAAGTTAACACTTTATGACATCTCTCTTCAAGGTATTTAAACTATATACTTGATCATGCCTCGGTCCTCGGACCACATACTTTGGGGAATTATCATTTAACAACATCTATTTGTTTCTCCCTAAGTGTCAAGACAGGCCCAAGATTATAACCAAATCCTCAGATTGGTAGTTTTGAAAGGAGCAATTCACAGTATAAATATGGGGCGCTTGAAACGACACTCCCACAAGTGTAAATCAAAGGATCAAAGTAGAATCAACTCTTAAGAAGTCAAAACCCCACTTTTCTCCTCGGATGTGTGGAGAAAACCGGAGTTTTGAGGGGTAATTATGGGGTCATGGATTTTAGGATTTGGCCGAGAGCATGTGGTTTTGGCCGAGAAGCATGGGTGGTCCTAGTCCGAGGAGTACTATCTCCTCGGATAAAGCCAAACGCAAATCTGGTACAGATCCTAATGATCAAGGATGACCTTCCAGGAAGTTTTAATGATAGCAACGAGCATCATGAACGTACAAGAGGGATAAGGACTCAAAAATATCTAAGGGAAAACTGCTACCACCGCATTAATGAGGAAGTGACCTCTGAACAGTATTATTGCAGCCTTACAGCCACCCCAGAAGACTTTTAGAAGGGGTTAATAGGACAACCATCAACTGTCCACATGTGGTCCACGTGTATGGTAAGGATGAAGGGAGAGATGTAATATAAATAAGGGTAGAGATCCCAGAGAAGGGGGGATGAAAAAAGGAGAAGAGAAAGCACTATAGCAATCTCAAAAACTCCTGTAACCATTGTCATCCAATATATGCTAGAACAGAGCTCCTCGGACTATGCCGAGAACCAACTTTCTCGCACAAACCGGGTTTAATTCTTGTTGGCTCATCATCCAAAACCATATTAACTGTTATCCAAGCACTAAAGCCTAGCTCTTTGACCCACTCTCTACAAATTTATTGTACTGGGTTCACTGGGCCAAGATCCCTTACATTTTGGGCTTGGTTTGAAAATTGTGTCCCTACAATTACAATAAAGTTTTTTTTTTTTTGGGATAAAATACAATAAAGTCTATTAATCCTACACACACACACACACACACACACACACATATATATATATATATATATATACAGTTGATAACCTTTAATTATTTATTTTTTAAAATAACTGTTAATTATTAATAACATTAATTTTAAGTGAGCCACACCTTTTTACATAATTATGTTAAAAAATTGATATTAAGATCCACCTCGCTCGGCACTTTGCTTGATTAAACCTCAAGCAGGGATGGGCTAAGCTTAGACTTTAGGGGGCAATGGCCCCCTCAATTTTTTTTAAAAAAATTATTAGTATATATGGGTATTAATTTTAGCAATTTTTTAATAAAATTATACTTTGCCCCCTAACAATATCATTGATTCTTTTAAGAGTAATACTATAGTTACAAACTTTTCTTCAATATTTTTACAAAGTGTTGAGATAGAAAATTCTTATTGGTTTGTATCTGGCTCACCACTTATATCATTTTTTTTATTTACCAATACCATTCACCGCATCATGAATTTATAAAACAATTTTGCATCCTTAACATTATTCTATTTTTAAAGGCCATAACAAATTTTATAGATCTATACTCTAAAACAAAATATACAAGCCCAAAAACATTAGCACAACAACAAAACATGTAACCAGTAATAAAGCTGCCCCCCTTACTCTAAGTCATGGCTCCATCCTTGACCTCAAGTAACATCAAACATAAACTTTTATCAATCTTTGCACAACACTAACTCAAGCAATCCTTAAACATAAATTTTACTCAACTTTCATGCGACACTTTCATGTATTACAACCTACATATACGTGTGTGTGCGCGCGCGCGCACAACATGGTTTTGAAACCTAAACCGTTCATTGAACCGTAAAAGGAAGAGGTTCAAGGTTTTTGAGGTCAAACCGAGGTTGAACCGAGGTCGAACCGTAATAATGTCATAATTAATTTAATAATTAATTAAAGCCTAAATATAGATATTAAATTTATAAAACTAGCAAAATTGACTAATATATCTATATATGTGAGGGAAATTTAATGATTTTCAAGCATTTATTTAATAATTAAATAAGAAAGTTAATAAAATAAAATAATAACCATGAAAACATTAAAATTTATGATTAAGTTTTGAAGTAAAGTTGAATATCTTTGAAGGATTTTAATTATAATTTTTTTCATTCCTTGTAAGAGATGGGTAATTCAATTAAGTAAAATAAAATTGTGATAAGTTGTTTTTATAAAAAAATTAATTAATTAAATTGCTAAGGGGTTGGACTGCACGGTTCTTGTCACCGGTTCGTGCGGTCTAACCCTGGTTTTAGGGTTCACGAAATTAACAAAAAATCCGGTTCTTTATACTTAAAAAACCGGATTTCATCCTAGTTTTCACGGTCCGACCTCCCGGTCCAGTCTAGGTCTAAGAACAGTGGTGCGCAACTCTTATAGGGGTATACTGTAGAGAGAGAGAGAGAGTTGTGAACTTGTGATAACACTAGCTCTGACAATTCTCATGGGGCACATTGTAAATATACGAGTTCAAAAAGTTAGTAATGCCTGATTCTTCTTCTTCTGCTTAAATTTTTATTATATTAAAAATACAATTTCTAATTAACCAAATCACACATTCACTAATATATCATTGGTTAACTTGTTTAAAAATGAGACAAATTACTTCAAACACTTATTAAAGGATCCTCTCAGCCATCTCATGCTTTAGATTGAACATTAAAAATCTGAAAGTTTATGTGATCACTCTCCATTTTAAGTAATTCATCTCTTAGTATAGATCGCACATTAAAAATCTAAAAGTATATGTGATCACAAGCAAGAAATAAAATTGTGAGGTTTTGAAAACAGACAGAAGTCAAGAACTAGGAGAAGTTGTGATGAAAAAATTTAAAGCAACACAAGCAAAATAAAACCCTCGGCCTTATTCCAGGAGCAACCTCACATTATTCAGTTTAACCCTTCACTTTTTACATGGAAAGTCAGAAGCATTTGCTCTAAATACTTTTAGTACAAAGAACTTGTGATAACTCAACAACAATCTCAATTTGTTCATATTTTTCTGAAGGTGCCTTTCTTAAAACTAATTTACAATTGCTACAACACCACACAAGCATTTCTCAAAACCTATTTTTATCTAGTTGTATGGCTATTTTGTTCAAAAACATTAAGTGAGAACTTAGAACACAGCAGGCCGAATTTGCACTATATGTAGAAAAAACATAATTAGTTTAATCTTATAAATGTAACTTGTTTACTCTTTCTCATCACCAATGCATTACTTATTTACTCGGTGCAAGGCACGTCACAAGCTCCACTTAAAAGCCATCATAATTTTTAAAAGAAGATACCACTTAAAAGCCATCATAATTTTTAAAAGAAGATAAGACAGGTTATACTATATGCAACATTGACAATTATCCATTGGAGAAGGAAAAAGATTCCAAGATAAAACCACACCACAAATTTTAAAAGCATCTGATGAAAATAATAACATTTCATAACATTAGAAACAAATTTTAAAAGCATTTGCATGTCTAAAATATACAACATGGGTCCCCATAGTCTTTAGATCTCCTCAAAGGCTCAAAAATAAACAATTGATACTAACACTCAAGCTCACACTTGCTTCTTAAAACTAAACCCATGTTTCCAATTCACCCCAGATATTGGGGCATGCATTAACAAGCCCTAATCCACCCAGGGAGAGAATGAAAACACAGGAAGCAGAAGCAAAACGCAATTCCTCCGAGAAAAATAGAAGACAAACAACCATATTTGAAACCACCACCACAGCAGACCTTGTTTTCAATTCACCCCAGATTGTGCCACGTATTACCCCAAAACCAAGTCCAGGGAGAGAATAAAATCACAGACCAGAGAGTTCACCCGCTAGCCACGCAGCTTGCTTGCACCAGAGCCCAAATTCCTAAGCTAGTTTAGCTCTTTACCTAAACCAACACAGTCACAAGCTACCCAAAGGGTTAGTGAAGCTAAGTACACCGATTCCTAGACAAACCAAACCTAGCTAATCATCATTTACAACTTCCAAGATCCAACTTAAACGCAAAGCAAGGTCAGAGAGAGAGAGACAGAGAGTTATGTAATTATGTTTACAAACTGAACCTAGGGTAAACTAAACGACAGAACAAGCACTTTGATATTGTTTCAACTTTCAAGAAGTTTTTCTCAGATGCTTTGGAGGTGCACAAGGTACATGTTCACCAACCATCATGAACTTGCAGCTGTTGGAACCGTCCCTTGGAGGTTCTAAAACCACAGGCAGGAACGAATTGCGCTTACACCAGAACCTACTGGTTTTGAAACTCTCACTTAAAGCCTCTTTCCCCTGCACAAAGAGAAGGAATTAGTATGAATCACTGTTGGAATTGAAAACTCAAAGAAGCCAAACATACAAGATAAAAAAGAACCAACGAATTAACAACCCCACCACATGAAAAAATTGGGGATGATATTTGAAAAACTCATGGGAAATAAACCTGAATATCAGCCACAGTGACTTCACATGTTTTCTTGTTTTTAGCAACTTCCCATACTCGTTTATGGAAAGAGTTGAAGAACCTAAATGCAGCCACAGCATTTGTAAAGTTCACAAACGCGTATCCCAGATTAGCTGTTTTGCCTTCATTCCAACATTTCCTACGGGACAGAATCCCCAAAATTGAATTGAAATAAGAACACAGATTTTGACAAATATACAGAAAAAACAAAGAAAGTATATGGCAAATGATGCTTCAATTAAAGTTGCTACTACACACATGAAGTCCATGGGCAAGTAGACAAAATCGAAGGCAGACTTGCATGACAGTGAGTCTGCTTTTTGGTTCTCATCCCGACAATGCTTGTCCAGTATTGACAGCAGGATCTCCCTCCTGAACATCGTTATAGGACAACATGTTAAGCCCAAAAAAGAATAGAGCATGATTCCCATGTACACAAGTTACTGCTTGTTTGAACTTAATCTTCGTGTGGATGCATACATTAATACAAACACTTTCACACGCTAAAACAAAAGGAACCCAGATATTCCAAGTCTCCAAATGTTTGTGTCTTTATTTTAAGTCATTGAATAAAAAAGCGGACATCAATAACATCAGACAGATTTCTTCCGGATATTATTACCAAATGTAGATAAATGACAGAATAACCAGAGAAAGTACTACCAAGCAATGACTTTTCCCAATTCATGCTTTCTCGGTCGCTGGAGAGACCAAAAGTCACAGACCACGGTCATTCAATTACTTTACTTAACTATTGATGATTCCGAATACAAATAAAAGTCAGAAGATCATGAAGTAATGAAAAAGCCACTAGGTAAAAACAAAGCAACGCAATTATATAACCTCAAATAAACATAAATAAATCAAACTAAAACTCACGTGAACTGGTTAGGAATGTTCTTGATCATAACTGTTGTGGTTCCAGAGCGCTGGACTTCATCAACAGTAGTTGGAAAAGGAACCACACGCCCACTCCTCCTCTTCAACGCCTTGCCATGAACACTAGAAGGAGAAGCAAGAACAGCATCAGCACCAGCCTTCTTCGGCATCCATACAGACTTTCTTTGTGAGACCAATCTGGGTCCCACGACTCGTCCCTTGGTTCCCCTATCAACCCTTTTTCCAAAACTCAAACTCTGATGCACCTCCACACTCTTCAGCTTCTCCACCACCATTTGAGGCTGTGATTCAGCATCGTAGAATACCGCTTCACAAGGCAGATAAGCCCTGCGCTCACTGGGATGCCCATAATAAGAAGAACCAGACACAACTTGCCACGGCTGAAACGGTTGAGCTTGTTGGTAGTAGATTTCGTGAGGAACCGAGAGTCCCATAGTGCTGAGGAGAGATTTCTGCCAAGGTTGGAAGGACCTGGCATATGGGTTCAAGGGCTTGGACCCTTGGATAGGGTTTGGAGTTGATGATGACAAGAAAAAAGCCATGGCTTTTAGTTTCAGGCACTTAATTTTGGGGGCGAAAAGCTTGTAAAAAGAGATGGGGTTGTGGTTTTTTCTGTTACACAGAGATGGGTTTGTGGGGATTTAGGGCTATAGTACTAGCAATTGGTATGTGAATGGACGGTGAAGAATGAGAGTGATAGGCAAAACCCTGATGGGGTTTTATTTTTTCAGAATTGTCTTTCGCTCTTCTAGATGAAAAAATCTCTGCAATGATGAAAGTTGGAGTCGGAGATTACTCATTATAGCTTTATTTAATGCCTACTCTGGTTACAAGACAAAACCGATTTTGCATTGGCGGCGTAAAATATACAGTGAGAGAGAGACTGAGAGACTTATTACATTATTTCATGCATAGGCACGGCACTGATGTTTTTTCTTTTTTGTACGGGCAGGCTAAAAATACAAATAAAAATCGGCTTTTGCTAAAGCCTAAAATTTTATTATTATTTTTTTTTGAAACAGGTTGAAATTATTATTTTGAGTATTATATTAATGTTAGATATGGGTTTATGTGTCAAATTAGTGTAGAGAATCTAGAGATATACATAATTCTTTTTTAGGTGGTTTTTCACTTACCTTTCTCTAAACAAAAGTTGGCTAGAAAATTGGATCAAACTTACAACTCAAAAGGAGATGAATTCTATTATAAAACAAACAGAGAGAGATAAGATGAATACTTAATAGAGTACTTGCTCTTAATTTTCTTGTTCGATCACTGTTGAATTGGTAATACTATCAATAATTTAATTAATATAATTTTATATAATTATAAAAATATATAAAATAAGTGAAAAATAATATATATATATATATATATACACACACACATAGACTTTTAAGTCAATTTTCACACATTTTAATATTAAGAATTTTGCAAAAAAAAGTATATACAATTGAGTAAACAATATAAATCTAATCATCATATATGTTATATTAAAGTTGAATTAGAATAAAAAATCTAAATTAAATTCAAATTAATTCAAATTATTATCTAATTTTGTATCCTGCTTCCAATTTATTTTTCATATTTTGGTGTCAAATAAGTAAATAGTCCATTCATAGTACTAAGTGCAAAAACAATGATGACTATCTGTAAGACCATCTTTTCATTACTATAATTGAATATTTTCATGCATAAGCACGGTTACAACTTACTAACAAAAATATTATTATTACCAAAAAAACAAAAATATTACACTTTTTACTTATTTTCACTCAAATATCAGGAGGTATTAAATAATTATTAAGGAAAAGCGAAACTAATTATCTCTACCTACCCTCACTTAAACAATTAGAATAATCAATTATCAAATTTAAATTTAAGCTATAAGTAGTTTTATTTTCAATATGAACAATCAAACTATCTTCAAAAACTCATACTTGAAGGGTCTTAAGATGCCTTTGGGAAATTGAAGTTTCAGCAATATAATCTAAAGACTTTTTTAAATTATAAACATAGTTTCTTTTAAAAATTATATAAATAATTATTAACTTAGACATTCCTAAATTATAAGATTTAAATTATTGTTATTATTATTTTCAACCTATGACATCTACTTTACGATAATTATTTTTATCATCAAATTAAAATACTAATGGGTTTTCGGTGTAAGCAAAGATTAAATCTCATATATATTATTCAACTATAGAAGACTTTAATTACGAGGTAAGTTAATTAAACCCACTATAATAAATATTAACTTTTTTAGAACTTTTTTTCTTTAATTATTTTTATGCAACGTAATTGAAAATGAAATGATTTAATTGGAACCCATTGCACTTACAGGATTGATAAAAATTTCTTTCAAGGACTTATTCTAAAAGAAAACAATATGAAATTAGATTTGTGTGTGTAGAACTTTCTACCTAATAAACAATAAACTACACACATTCATAATTGTCGGGGGTAAAAATGCTTAAATGCGCATTTGGGCCTTGGGCCTGGTTTATTGGTATAAGTCTGTTCAATCAAAGTCTTTGACGCCCACAGGCCAGTTCACGCTACAAGGGCAGAGGGATTGTCCGAGGAGGAGTATCTCCTCGGACGGACCCAGTAAAGGCCATGGGATGTGCTAAAGGATTTAGAAACAGAATTCTGAAAGATCTGTTGAGTAAAGGCGTAATCCAAGCACTCGTTAGAAAGAGGAACGTGTGAGAAATATTTGAGGAAAAAAGCTGTTACCACCGCATTAAAGGCCCTGCATCTACCTCCCTGGCCGCATTAATGGAGAAATGACCTCTGAACAGTAATATTCAGCCTTCCAGCTATTATTTGAAGACTTCAAGAAGGTGTTGTATTGGACAAGTATCTAGGAGGAAAATCTATGCTACGCATGGAAGAGAAAGAAGAGAAGAAGAGGGATATAAGAGGAGAGGAGATGTATGATGAGCAGGGGGGAAAAACTTGAAGACCAATTGTAATCTTTTGCTTGGAGAAAGAAAGGCAATACAAGTGGTCCTCGGCTTACGTCTGAGGAGAGTTTTTTGTCATATTCATCTATTATTTGCATAGATTGTGGCGTTCTAGCCTGTTTATCAACTCTCCAATATCCCTAACCTAAATTTCAAACCCATACTCTACAAATTTCATTGTATAAGACTCTTTGGGCCTGGGTCCATCTAATGATTGGACTGGGTACAAATCGTACACTTACAATAATATTATATAAAAGTATAATAATTTTGAATTGGGTGTTTTTTTTTCTAAGTTTGAATGCACAAATTTATATATAAATATAATAAACACAAAATTAGAGCATAATTAGACTAATATTTGGCGTGTGTATTGAAAATTTAAATATACTTGACCATTGACATTTATCTGTTGTTCAATTTGATTATATTGTTGTAGGCTTTAAAGTTTGTTTTATTCTTTTTATATTAAAAATTTATATTGTAGGTAGTTCTAATGTTATTTGTAAATATATTTTAATTAAATGAATAGTAGAAATATTGACTTAAGTATGAAAAACATAAGGAAAAAATGAAAATTTTAATTGAATATCACATGAAGTTTCTTGATAAATCTATTACTAAGAATATAAAAATATAAGATAAAATTTATATGAAATCTCACAAATTAGTAAGAAATCATTATATAAAAAAAAAGCTTTAGAAGATATATATAATACAGCAAAAAGTCTTGCACAATGTGATTTATATGGGTGGGTGGGTTAAAATATAGTAAAATTTGTAATTTTAAAAAATAGACAGGTCGATTCAATCGATAATTGGGCACAAATCTGGTTTGATAGAACCCCAAAACCGAGAAAAAAAAATCAAGAATCAGGTGCTTTTTGGTTTTTTGACTGTACGAAGTTTTAAAATCATGATAAAAACCCTTCCTTCTAATAAAATTTAGATTTCAAATCATGACAATTTTGTACGTAAATACTTTTTTTTTCTTTTTTGCTGAAGCGAAAACTTCAAATTTAGCATGGTTGTATCATCTTAAATAGGCTATATTGCATTCAATTCAATTCAAATTGAGTCGCATTTTTCTCTGTTTTGAAACCTCAAATGTTTAACTCTCAATCATATAAGTTTCACTCAAAATTTTGTTGTGATGTTGAAGATAAGAGCAAGAGATCAGCGAATCATCATCTCTAAGCAAACTTGAACTTTGTCATCTCTAATTAGCATTTGGCCTAAATTCAATTATAGCACAATTTTATCATTTTTTTTAACCTTATATTTTGTTAACGACCATATATCTATGATTCTATGGGCCCTAACATTTTTATATTTAATGAGATGGGACTGTCTTAAAATTTTAAATTTAGTAGGATTCTATATAATATTTAGAAGCATTTAGATTTGAAAAACCTTTATTTAAATCATTTTTTTTTCCTTATCTCTTTTATTCCCGTTGCAATGCTCAGTCCTCTCTTCCTCAACTTCAAATTTTTTTTCCTTAGATTTCACTCTTTCTCAACCTTGCTTGCTCAGCCAACGACTGCCCACCTCCAACCATCTCTTTCTCCACTTGCCGCCAACCTCGCCTATACTCTTCTCCCTTTAATTTTTTTTATTTCTTTTCCTTTATATTCTTTGTTTTTCAAATCAGCGTGTTGGTGTGTGGGTTGTAGGTTTAGATTAGTTTGTTGAGTTTTATGGTTCAGATCGGTTAGCTGGGTTTTGTGGATCAAATCGGCGTGAGGTTTGTGGCCAGTTGTGGCTTGTGGCTTGTGATGTGTTGGTTGTGGCCTATGATGGATGTTGTGTATGACCATTGTTAATGTGGGTGGGTTGTTGAGGTGTGTTTGTGGTGGTGATAATTTTTTTTTTAAAATCTGGGTTATGGTGAGCTAGTTGTGGATGCAGCAGTGGGTGGAAGGTGGGTGTGATTGGTTGGTTGTGCTAATGGAGGTGGTTGTGGGCTACCCCTCTCTCTCTCTTTCTCTCTCTCTCTCTGTTCTATCCTATTTTCTCTGCCATGGGTGTGGTGGATCTGTGTTTGTGTTTGTGTTGCTGGTTGTGGTGGGTCTGTGTTTGGTTGATTTGGGGTTGTTAGGTTTGGGATTGCTGGGTTTGTGTTTGTGAAGAGGATAAAATTAAGATGGACGGTCAGATTTTACAGAAACAACCTTGGACGACTGCACTAGGGTCACGCACGAAGAGAGTAGGTAACACGACGACATGTGTCATAAGTGGATGGATTAACCTTGTAAGACGGATAAGGAAATAGACGGACACTAAGGTGGACGGTAGCAAAAGCCATGTGGCACTTACATAGTTTGTTTGGTCCTCAAGGAACCTCAAATGGAAATAACTTGTGCTTCACGATTAGCCCTAGTCAACAGAACCTCTATATGGAAAGGGTCTCTTAAAATACACGCATTTATGAGGATCTTCTCTACAAGAAAATATTTCTCTTCGCCAAGGAACCAAGGTCGGTTCTCCACTACTATAAAAACCCAAAACACTCAGAAACTAAGGCACGCATAATTCACCCAGCTTTAGCACTCTAGAGCTGTGACAGTTTTTTGACTTAACCTTCGGAGGGTATTTGGCCAGTATCACACCAGTACTCGCTTGAGATCTTCTTTTTCGGTGTTGTGCAGGTGCCATTTTGAGCATGTGAGTACTTGTAGCTTACTGACAATTTCCAGCATCATCAGTTAGCGTCGTCTATGGAGAATGCTAGGAAAGCCATACTACTGGTTCCTAGACAAAAAGTTGCATGGTGCTTACTCGCTCGATGGCAACCACTACTAACAACCAAGGAGACGAGCCCCGTATAGTGACACTTGAGAGACAGGTCCAAACTCTCGCCGCGGCAATTGAACGCCTCACCAAGTAGAACCATGACTTAGAAGAGCAGCTGCGCTAAAGGGACGTTGGGCCCCGGAATCAAGAAGAGGAGCAAGAGGGCGACAACCTTCTACATGCTAACGATAGGCAGAACAGGGAAGGGCTAGAAGGCAGCAACGCCGTGAGTAGGCCGATAGCCATAGATATCGCCCCCCCGAACCTAGTCACAGATATGCAAATGATGAGGGAACAGATGGACTTGATGATGAACGCCCTCAGGGGACGGGTATCAAGTGATCTTGACGAACTGGCGCACCAGACGGATTCACCATTCACTACACCTGTAACTTCGTTCCCTCTCCTGTCGAAGTTCTGTATGCTGCAAGTAGAATCATACAACGGGTCAAGGGATCCTTTGGACCACTTAGAAACGTTTAAGACCCTCATGCACTTGCAAGGCATAGTGAACGAGATCATGTGTAGGGCTTTCCCACTACACTGAGGGGTTCTGCAAGAGTATGGTTTAGCAGGTTAACGCCAAATCCCATCAGCACCTTTAAGGAGTTGAGCCCCCAGTTTGCCTCGCACTTTATCAGGAGACACAGGTACAAGAAGTCTACCACATGCCTAATTAACGTCAAGCAATAGGAGGATGAGACGCTAAGGTCTTACATCACCCGCTTCAACAAGGAGCCCTCTCGATTGATGAAGCTGGTGACAAGATACTCATGGCCGCATTCACTAATGGGTTACGAAAGGGGAAGTTTTTGTTTTCCCTATACAAGAACGATCTGAAAACCATGTCAGATGTACTTTACAAGGCTACCAAATACATGAACACGGAGGACGCACTGCTCGTGTGAGAGGAGAAGCCCAGAAAGAGAGAAAGACAAGAAGAAGAAAGACAGGAAAGAGAAAGAAAAGCCATAAGGACAGGAGATGGATAAGGAGACAGATGCTCCAAGCCCCCAACAAGAAGGTTCGCAAGTTTCACCCTACTGAACATCCCTATCGATCAGGTACTTATGCAGATCAAAGACGAAGGATCACTGACATTTCCTAGCAAGTTGAAAGGTGACCTTAACAAGAGGTCCAGGGACAAGTACTACCGCTTCCACTGAGACCACGGCCACGATATGTCCAAATGCTACGATTTGAAGCAGCAAATAGAAGCCCTGATCTGGCAAGGAAAACTGCAGAGGTTTGTCAGCAAAGAGAAAACGGACCAACCACAAGAACAGGGTCCCTGGAAGGAAAATGAGCGCCCTAAACCGCCCATAAGGGACATAAGGATGATTGTAGGGGGCACCGCAACCTCCTGTTCAACTAGGAAGGCACACAAGACCTACCTCCGGAAGGTTTAGAACGTCCAATTGACGGGTGTGGTCCCGAAGATGGCACACATCAATAACTCTGTAATCGGGTTCTCGGAGGATGACGCTTGACGTCTCCATCATCCACACTATGACGCGCTTGTTGTGAGTATATGGATTGGTGACTACAACACTCACAGGGCCTTGGTGGACAATGGCAGCTTCGTCGATGTACTCTACTATCTAGCCATCCAGTAGATGAGGATTTTAGGAGAGAACGGTTGACTCTAATTGATGCACCATTTGTTGGGTTCAGAGGAACAAGAGTGTACTCACTCGGTGCGATCACCTTGCCTGTCACCGTCTGCAAATACCCTCAGCATATCACCAGGGATGTCACAATTCAGGTTGTAGATTGTTCATCCGTTTATAACTCTATCCTAGGCCGCCCTACCCTTAATTTGTGGAAGGTCGTAACCTCCACCTACCACCTAATGGTCAAGTTCCCCATCGAGTATGGCGTAGGAGAGGTACGGGGAGACCAAGTAGCAGCATGTGAATGCCACTTCACCATGTTAGATATGGACGATCATTTGTCGACGATGTGCATAGAAGAACGTTGGGCGGGGGCAAAGTCAGTCGAGAAGTTAGAAGAGGTACTCCTTGATTCTATGCCCAACTGGACGACAAGAGTAGGTACTCTTGCAAGCCCACCAATTCGTCAAGCACTAATATCATTTCTGAGGAAGAACCAGGATGTCTTCGCCTGGAGCCACAAGGACAAGGCTATAGCAGAAAAGATTCGTAAGTTATGGGAAGCAAGGTTTATACAAGAAGTATACTACCCCAACTGGCTGGCCAACGTGGTGATGGTCTAAAAGGCAAATGAGAAATGGAGGATGTGTGTAGACTTTACAAATCTGAACAGAGTGTGCCCCAAAGACAGCTACCCACTCCCCCGGATATATATCCTCGTGGACTCAATAGCAAGACATCAGCCGCTGAGCTTCATGGACGCATTTTCTAGTTACAACCAGATCAAGTTAGATGAAGCTGACCAAGAGAAGACTTCTTTCGTCACTAGCCAAGGCTTCTTCTATTATCAAGTAATGCCATTCAGACTTAAGAATGCAGGTGCCATGTACCAAAGGTTGATGAACAAGATATTTGCACATCAGATTGGGAGGAACGTCGAAGTGTACGTAGACGACATTTTGATTAAAAGCATACAGGAGGACAACCACCTTGACAACCTTAAGGAGACTTTCAAATCCCTTAGGCACTATAATATGAAGCTGAATTCGAACAAGTGTGCATTTGGGGTGACGGCAGGAAAATTCCTAGGATTCATGGTATCCCAAGGGGGTATTGAGGTCAACCTAGAAAAGATACGTGTCATCATGGAGTTGGCTCTGCCAAAGACCGTGAAGGAGGTACAGAGTTTGAACAGTAAGGTCACTGCATTGAACAGGTTCATTTTGAGAGCCACGAATAAGTGCCTACCCTTCTTTCGCACATTAAAAAAGGCCTTGGAATGGACGACCGAGTGTCAACATGCATTCAAAGTCCATCCAAGCTCGGGGAGGAATTGTTTCTCTACTTAGCTATCTCTTCGGCCGCTGTTAGCACAGCCTTAGTTAGGGAGGAAGACAGGGTACAGAAGCCTGTATACTTCACGAGCCAAGCACTCCGAGGTGTCAAAGAGAGGTACCCCCTATGGAGAAGCTCACTTTTGCATTGATAACTGAAACGCGAAAGCTAAAACCATACTTCCAAGCCCACACTGTTGTTGTCTTGATTGACAAACCCCTACGGATAGCAATGAGCAATCTGGAGGCAGTTGGATGGATGGCGTTATATGCAATTGAGCTGAGTGAGTTTGACATACAACATCGCTTGCGCACGGCCATAAAAGGACAGGCTCTTACCGATTTCATTGCAGAATTCACCCACATGGATGAGTAGGGAGTAGGAGAGAGTCCCTAATGGATAGTCCACACGGACGGTCATCAAACAAACATGCAGGAGGAGCTGGTGTAGTACTCTGAAACTTGGAGGGAGACGAGTTCGAGTGCATGGTCCGACTTGACTTCCCCACAACAAACAAGGAGGTTGAGTATGAAGCTTTGATAATAGGACTAGATCTTGCACAGGCAATGGGAGCCACAAGTGTGATAATGCATTGCGACTCCTAAGTAATCACCAGTCAGGTCAACGGCGGTTATGAGTGTAGAAGGGAACGGATGAAGGAGTACCTTGAGCAAGTGAAGAGTCTGATGAAAAACCTCAATGCAAAGTTCGTGCAAATCCCAAGGGAGGAGGACGAACGGGCTGATCATCTTGCCAAAGCAGCATCAGCAGAGCACATGTCTTTTCCTAGTCAGGTAATCTTCTTTATTCAAGCCTTACCTGTGATAAACATAGTTAGCATGCAGGAGATAGATTCCGAGAATAACTGGACAATGCCAATTACCACCTACCTAAAGTTCGGAACGCTACCGGACGATAAGGGAGCTGTAAGGAAGTTGAAGGTCCATGCTGCATGATTCGTATGGATTAAAGAAGTCTTATACAGGAGAGGATTCTTTCGGCCATACCTAAGGTGCCTTATCCCCGAGGAAGCAGACTACATCATAAGAGATGTTCACGAAGGAATCTGTGAAAACCATTCCAAATCTCGATCGTTGGTCCATAAGCTAATCCGGGCTGGATATTATTGGCCCACTATGCAGAAGGATGCCTTTGCATATGCCAAAGCTTGTGACAAGTGTTAGAGGTTCGGCAACATAATCCGACAACCAACAGAGGAACTCACCCCAATGGCCTTTAGAGCAGTGAGGTTTGGACATTATGGGTCTGTTCCCGATGACTATTCGGTAGCTTAAGTTCCTGGTGGTCAACATAGATTATTTCACCAAATGGGTAGAAGCGGAAGCCCTAGCTACCATCATAGAGAAGAATATACGCGGTTTTGTGTGGAGAAACATCATTTATATGTACGGTATCCCTAGAGTGCTGGTCTCAGACAACGAGAAGTAGTTCGATAATGAAGCATTTAGAGACTTCTGCTTACAGCTTGGGATTAAGAACCACTACTTGTCCCCCACTCACCCTCAAGCTAACGGGCAAGTTGAGGTCACGAATCGATCCTTGCTCAAAATCATCAAGACTCGGCTCGAGGGGGCAACGGGTACTTGGCCGAAAGAATTACCAAGCGTACTATGGGCCTATAGGACGACGGTAAGAACGCCAACAGGAGAGACTCCTTTTCGACTTGCGTATGGAAGTGAGACAGTCATCTCGGCTGAAGTGGGACTCACAAGCTACAGAGTGGCGAACCATGATGAGGAAAAGAATGACGAGGCAATGGGCCTACAGTTTGATATGGTGGATAAGGTTAGAACGATAGCTGAACAAAGGTTAGCAAGGTACCAAAACCTCATGGCCAGGCACTACAACTCCCGGGTCAAACCTAGGAACTTCCAGGTAGAAGACCTCGTCTTGAGAAAAGTAACTGCGCCACCAAAAATCCCTCTCAAGGAAAGTTAGAACCTAATTAGGAAGGACTGTATAGGATTGCATCATGGCATAGGAAGGGCACCTACCACCTCGAGACATTAGACAGGCAAAAGTTGCACCACCCGTGGAACGCAGAGTAATTAAAGAAGTACTACCAGTAGACAAAGATCATAAACGACGACACTCCTCATTTTCCAATTTATTTCTATTTTAGAGTTTATTTCCGTTTTAGTTTTTACCATTTATAGTACTTTTTTGTGGCCAAAGGGTAGTTTTATTATTTTCAAAAGAACAATTTCTACTTGCATACTTATCACAAATAAGAGGAGTTATTTAGAACACGTTGTATGTGTCTACGGAGTTATGTTTACTAAGTCCATAAAATTGATGGATCATCCTAAAAGGATGAGTTTTCTTCACTAAGTCCACAAAAGTGGATGGGTTCATCCAAAAGGATGTGCCACGTTTACCAAGTCCATAAAGTGGACGGATCATCTTAAAAGAATGAGTTTTCTTCACTAAGTCCACAAAAGTGGACGGGTTCATCCAAAAGGATGTGCCACGTTTACTAAGTCCATAAAGTGGACGAATCATCCTAAAATGATGAGTTTTTTTCACAAAGTTCACAAAAGTGAACGTATTCATCCAAAATGATGTGCCACGTTTACCAAGTCTATAAAGTGGACGGATCATCCTAAAAGGATGAGTTTTCTTCACTATCTCCACAAAGTGGACGGGTTCATTCAAAAGGAATAAGCTATGTTTACAAGTCCATAAAATGGACGGATCATCCTAAAATGATGAATTTGTTCACTAAGTCCACAAAAGTGGACGCGTTCGTACAAAAGGGTGTGCTATATTTACTAAGTCCACATAAGTGGACGGATCATCCATAGAATCATCAAACAAGGATAAGCTCTATATTTTTATTTACTAAGTCCACGAAGTGGACGAATTCAGCCATTGAACATAAAGTAGACGAGTATATGACACACATGTATTAACAAACGCATGATCAAAACACCAATATATTATAAGAAGCCTAGTAAAGGGTAAAATGTCAACATTTTAGGCCTAAATAGACGACGATAAAATAAAAATTGTTCTACCAAGAGATTTTTACAAACAGAAAGAAAGAAAGAAAATTTAAGACTAAATTAATTTAGTTTTCTCCATCCTTGGTCATCTCGTCCCCCTCGAGTGGATGGGCATCATCACCGACGGGGGTTGTCTGGGCTGCCGGAGCCGTCTTTTCTTCGCCTTGGGGGTCGGCGACGGTGTCATCATTAAATAGCTCATGCGTGCTCTCGAAGTAGATGGGCTGGGTAGGTGTCTGGGCCTGAGGGTCAATGGAGACATGAGAAAGATCCAGGTCAGGGTAAGATGCCTTCACCTGACAGAAGCAGTTGTCAAACTCGTCCGCAAACGAGCTGCCGAGCTCTACTAGAAGGGCGTTGGAGTCACGATACTCTTGTATCGCATCCTCCTTAGCCTGACGGAGCTGATATTTGGTGTCGACGATTTCCTTATCCTTGTCCTCAAGAACCTTCCTTAACACCTTCTTATATTTCTCCAACTCGCCTCGAAGCTGCTCAAATGCCTCAAGTTTCCTCTCCTGGACTGCCTTCCGGGCCCGCAACTCCTCCAACTCTATCGCCGTCGGCTTTGCCCATGCCTTGACCCTTTCTAAGGTTGTCTCGTGGGAAAGACAACGGTCCATTAAACCTTTCATCATCACCAAGCCCTGCAGAACTAGCGAAGGGATTAAAAGGGAGACGGAGATAATTTGACAAGCAAAAAGAAATGGAAGGAAATAAAAAACTTACCTGCATGGCACTGAGGAGCCCCATCTCCCCCATCGCCTCCGTCACATGATTACTTAAAAATCCTCATAATCTTCTCCTTTAATGATGGACGACAGCTGTTCAAGTGCGTATTGGGAGTCTTCTCGGAGGAGGACGGGTGGCTTTGGGGCATTAGGGACCTGTCCCTTCATCAAACCCTTGCCTTTTCCTGGGTTAAGAAGCATGGTCGTCTCCTTAGCCTCGGTTTTCACCTCGACGGTTGATTCTGCCACCTTAGGCTTTTTTGGGGGACGATCAAACTTCTCTGACGGTCTTTTCTTGGACTGAGGAATTTGAATGATGGACTTAGGGGGTAAGCTACCCTCTTGTTTTTTCTTAGCAGCGGCCTGCTGCTTTATGTAAGCCCTTCTTTTGCCTTCTTCCATTTCTATATCAATGAGGACAGAAAGAAAGAGTTAGGCAATTTGCAACAGTAGAGAAAAAGAAAGATTAAGGGAGATGAGCTTACGTCTGCGAGCCTGATCGTTGTAGTGACGGGTCGCTTCGATGGGTTCGGGATTGTCGCAATACCAATGGATGGTCTCTAAGGTGACGAGCTTAGCCCACGTCCTCTTCTTTAACTTGATGGAAAATTTTTTTTCCAAGAAGCTCCACTGCTTCAAGGTCACCTGTGGACGGTCTTGGATTGCAAAGAAAGGGACGGTTAGAACAGAGATGGAGAATAAAAGATAAAATGTAAAGAGAGGATGAATTCTTACTAGACGGAGGCATTATGCCCCAAGTTTTGTCCACGGGCATAAACTCCTGATCGTCAAGGTGACACATCCAGTTGTCACCCTACATAAAAAAAGTAACGATTCTTCCAGTTCCTATTGGAGTCTGAAGTGTTGCACACCAGCCTAAGTACAGGCTTCCTTGGTAGGAAGCTGTACATACCTTTGGACTAAACAATCTCGAATGGACGAAGAACTCCTCCACTGTCATCTTTTGCCCCCCGTCGCTCAAAACTCCATAGAGGACTTCAGCACCAAGGAAGACCCTTCAAGCATTTGGAGAAATCTAGGTGATGGCAACTCTGAGGTGCTGAAGAAGGCGACGGTGAAAAGCACTTAGTGGAAAACAGAGTCCAGCCTTAAACATTTACTCAAACACACACTTCTCGGACTTGTGAGGTAGATGGATGGGTACGTTGGCAGGGATCTGGTACCTCTCCCTAAGGGTTTTGAAAAGTCTTTACTTGATGGACGAGTTAAAATCATTCAGCACAGTGGAAGGAGGATGAACTCCCTGTGGCCATCTGAACCTATGATAGATTGGATGGAAGGATCAACGTAGATGACGTTGGAACTATTTGAGTCACCACTTGAACCTCCCTCAAACCCGACCACATTCAAATCCTTATCCTCCTCCAAAAGAGAATTGGCAAATGGATCCCTTTCATTATGAGATGTTCTGGGGTCGTCATGACTGGACGAGTACACCTCATCATAGCCCGCTCCTTCGCGGACCCACGATTAATCACTTGACGCCTCACTAGACATCTGTCACCTACACGTGACGGGTAAACCCCTAAGACTCTTTACAGGTCTATGAAGACGATAGGCTAACAACATTTAAGCTAAAAAAAAATTAAAAATAAGAAGCAATGGATGCTTACCAGTTGACGGTTTGAAGGAGAGACGGACACAACATAGTTGACGGATGAAACTAAGGGACAGACTCCAAGAAGCGACAGAGAAGGCAACGCTGAAATGGAAAGCAGATGGCAATGCTCTAGCTCTAAAAATCTACGAAAAGTAAAAATGAGAAGGGCAGGCCACAAATATATATAGAGTGAACGGCACGGAAGACGAAGGGATACTTCGGTACAAGCAATTAACCAATAGGAATGTTGCTCTTGCTACATTAAAGACTAGCCTGTCTAATCAGGACACATTTCCTAGAAAATTGTGTTAAACCGTCACTCTATGGGTCCGTCTAGGAAACATGGCAACGGACCCATAGAGTGGAGGGGCAGTTAAAGAGGATAAAATTAAGATGGACGGTCAAATTTTATAGAAACAACCTTGGATGACTGCACCAGGGTGACGGACGAAAAGAGTACGTAACACGATGACATGTGTCATAAGTGGATAGATTAACCTTGTTGGTCAGACAGGGAGGTAAACGGACACTAAGGTGGACAATGGCAAAAGCCACGTGGCACCTACATGGTTTATTTGGTCCTCAAGGAACCTCAAATGGAAATAACTTGTGCTTCACGATTAGCTTTAGTCAACAGAATCTCTATATGGAAAGGGTCCCTTAAAATACGCGCTTTTATGAGAATCTTTTTTACAAGGAAATATTCCTTTTCGCCAAGGAATCAAGGTCCATTCCCCACTACTATAAAAACCCAAAATCCTCAGAAACCAAGGTACACATAATTCACCCAACTCTGACACTCTAGAGTTGTGACAGTTTTCTAACTTAACATTCGGAGGGTATTTGACTGGTACCGCACCGGTACTCTCTTGAGATCTTCTTTTTTGGTGTTGTGCAAGTGTTGTTTTAAGTACATGAAAACCGTGTAGCTTACTGACGATTTTCAGCATCTTGACGATTTCCAGCATCTTGACGATTTCCAGCATCATCAGTTTGTGTTGTGGCCAATTTGAGGTAGGGTTGCTGGCTTTTTTGTTCTTCTTACCATAGGAGTTTAACACAGGTGGCGTTGGTGTTGCCTAAATATAGTATAGAATAGAGAAAAATAAAAAAATAAAAAAATAATTTATTGTAGTAAATATATTATATTATTTATGTTATTTTATTATGTTGAAAGTTAAAATAAAACTACTGAAATTTACTCTTTTATAAAATGAGAAAATAAAATATATAAAGTGACTTTTAGAGTCCGTTTGGATAGAACTTATTGCTGAAAATTGAAAACTGAAAACATTGTAGCAAAATAATTTTTAAATGGGTAAAAAACACTGTTCATTTCAGAAGTTACTATTTATTGGTCTAAAATCACTGTTCATAACCAATAAACAATAACAAACACACGTTAAAAAAAAATAAAAACTGGACATAGATGCATAAAAGTGCTATCCAAACGCCCTCTTAATAGATGGCGCTCGCTAAAATTATAACACCAATGCCCAAAGACAACTAGGAAAGGAAGGGAAATGCCAACGTGAGCAATTCATTTGAAATGACACTCTTATAGACAAAAAAAAGTCTTATAAACTACTCAAAAAGTTCTAAAGAGAATGACAAAAAAACCTTATTTACTCATAAAAAGTACTGAAAAGAATCTGCTTTTACGCAGAGTGGGGATTTGGGCCTAATCTTATTTTTTTGTCTTTTTTTACAAAAGAATTATAATTTTTATTACAACTAACTTAGTAATTAAGGGTCTATTTAAATAGAATTTGTTACTAAAAATTAAAAATTGAAAATACTATAATAAAATAATTTTTAAATGTGCAAATAGTGCTGTAAGACATATTTTTAATAAAAAATTACTAAAAAAGTATGTGAACAGTGCACGGTGCGCGCACGGCAAGTTTGTCCCTACAGGAGAAACGAAAAAAAAAAAATGCAAAAAGCAAAACGTGGAAAAAATAATCTGGATCCAAACGCCACCTAAGTGTGATGCGCTTCCCAAACGCATGTTTTGTGTTTCAGTATTTTTTTTTTGAGCAAAAAAGTTTGACTTTTTTCATGAACAGTGTACATTGTGCACTGTTTACGGATTCACAAATTTCACTTTTTCACAATTTTTTATTAAAAATAGGTTCTACAATACTATTTACACATTAAAAAATTATTTTATTACAGTGTTTTTTAATTTTCAATTTCAACTACATTTAAACGGACCCTAAATGTAAATGATGAAAAAACGTAATAAATCCATATAATATTTACAGTTATACTAATAAATTCTTCCGCCCATAACTCCCCATAAATTATGACAAAAATTGTATAAATAATAATAGTCTTTAACAAAAGAAAAGTCGGCATCTGTTCCGAAATATCACAAAAGAGTTTATGTACCGTTCGATTTTCCGTTCCTTACGTGTCATCTCCTCACCCTTACCGTATAAAACCCATGTGAAACCATAGTTGCTCAAGCACTTCAGAGTTCTGGGGAGAAAGTAAGGCATGAATAAGAAAAAGGGATACGGCATTTAATGGAGTGTACGAGGGAATGGACATTTCATAAATGAAGTTACTTTGTTTGACGCCATTGGAGCACCAATGTCACTATCAAAATCTCCATCAGAGGCAACAGAAGTACGATTCTTCACCGATATCTTACCATTTTTTAATACACAAAGGGACACTGTGTGCCTCAATATCACAATCTACAGCGTTCCCATACTTAAGGTTTTCCTAGAGCCATGCAATAGACCAGTCTTGCAGACTGTCACGGTCACAGAACCCAGAGTTCTGTGAAGCCTGAAAACTACCCCATTTCTCTGTCTTTCCTTGTGCCCTATCATTCCTCGTGTCTTTTTGGCTAAATTCATACAATAAGGGCTATTTTGCACTGAAGAGGTAGAAACTTTGAATTTTGTTTGGTATTATAGAGTAGTTGACCATTCCTCTTCTAGCTCTATGTCTGCAATGGAATCCCATGTGCCGCTGCTATTGAAGTGAAAACGCATGCTGATTATTATTCCGATTTTCTGAGGTTACCATTTTTCGATAGGTGAGAAATTGAGATTGGGTTTTCACTTTTCATATGATTAAACTCATATTTTAGCTTCATTGACTATACGTTGAATATTATAGTCAGTATTAAAGAACCCACAAATTGCAATAAAAAAGAAAGTAACTGTTATTTCCCCATTAAAGTTCATTTAATAACTGATCATGAAGAATAATAGGATAATTTTTTTTTTTAATGTAATTAACTAATTCTTTAATAAAATACATTTTACTTATAATTAGGTAGATCTAATTTGAGTTTAATGTATCAAGAAGTATGTTGTTTAAACATATCAAGTAGTAACATTAAAAACATGAAGTTTGATCTAAGAAACAAGCGAAGAAAAGTTGTTTCATTAAAGCTCGACACAAGTTGCTATTATGGATTGATGGACAAGCTCAACACAAGCTCGATCTATCGAGAGTTATGATTTTCAAAAATCTCACATCTAAAATTCGGCTCATGATAACTTGAATGATAAGGGTTTCTCTTTTTACAACCCTAGTCATATATAAGGATTAATTTTCAAAGTCATAAAATACTAGGGCTGTCCAAGCAACTCAGAGACTCGGCCAAACTGACCAGAACCAACCCGTAACGGCCAAATCTGACACCTCTGGTGCTCGGTGACGGGTCTTAACCTCTAAAACCCGACTTTGGCGGGTCGAGTGGCGAGTTTCGATCTCTAAAACCAGAGCTGTCGACGCCTGGCCTCGATCAGTAGAGGAAAAACTGCCGCCGCCATGCCTTCGTCTGACCACCCGTCGTGGCGACGCTCCCGCACGTGCGGGGCCCCATTGGAGGGCCCCTCTTGATGATGGTTGTGTGTGTTCACGTAGAGCTTCAGGTACTCTCTCTCTCAGTGGAGGAAGGTAGGTATACTTTTGGCGTTATGGCAGGAATCTGGGCCAAATTTTAAGGGATTACCAAAGATGAGTGAAGTCGCCACCAATCATTGGGTTTTTCTAAGGTGTGATTGGTCACATGTTTCTAGTTGATTTTATTACCAATCCTAGATTAAGAAAAATGTCATTTTTCCTAACCTAATGTGGATGGCAAAAAATCTTGATTCTTGAGTCCGGAAGTTTGATTACGTGTGGGGAAGGTGTTAGGCACCCCACAACGTATGTCCAAGGATAGTCCTTTGTTTTGATAAAACTTCAATTTTTGGAGATTGGTAGTAAAAACATGATTTCGGCATTGGCTTTGGATTTGCATGCATGGGGCTTTGAGGTTTGGCTTTTGAATGGGTGCGGTCTCAATCTATGCTTTCCTAAGGCATTCGAGCGAAGTACCAGATTTCCACATCAAAAACCCAGCAACGTGTCACCTTGCTTTCGTTGTGGAAATTAGGCATCACTTGCCTTAGGTGACATGGACTGTGACAATCACACAAGAAAGGGCAAGCAAGTATGTATATACATACATCATGCACAATGCAAGCACACAAAGCAGGAAAGTAAATGCCTACATCCTTAGAGCATGGCCCAAAATATAAGGGCAAGAAAATAAACAGAGGTCACCATACTCTAGAGATGAGGACGATTGGTTCATGGCATGATATACCTAATACAAACCATCTAAAAGAGAAATGGGGAAGGAAGGAAGGGGGTTTAAAAGAGTACATAACCAAAAGGGATAAACTAGGCTCCTAAACCTACTGAACACGGTCGCTTGGCTCAAATCTACATGCTTGACTCCGCGCCCTTTTTGGTTGTGTCTAGGAGACCGTTCCCTAGCTCCACTCGTCCTCACTCCATGTGTGTACATGCAAAGGCAAAGAACAAGAAACCAACAAACAAGCCATGAAAAAATGCGCAGAGCATATGAAAGAGGCATAAAGCAATAAGCGTAATAGACATGGCAAGCACACAAACAAGGAAGCATGCAAACAAGTGAGAAGGCAAACAAGCAAGAAAGCAAACAAAAGGTGGTGTCCAAAAGGGACAGATGTAGGTTTGGATCAAATATCCATAGCTTCATTGTGTTGAGGTATGGATGACACACTAGCAAGCAAGACTCATGCATAGACATGTGAGCAAGTGTGTAAAGATGCAAAGAAAGTCAACGGGTGGCACAAACAGGCATGGCAAGTATATCATTGCATGGAGTGGAAAAGGGGAAAGGTATGTGCGAAGAAACCCGGCATCTAGAGACGCATCCCAAGCGGTTACATCCAAGCAAGGCCTCATGGACATCGGACGTAGCCACACAACCACAAACCCGCTAAGGGTGTCAAGCATGGCAAAGCCTGGAACTAGAAAGGTTAACACAAGCATAAAACATAAAAGCAAGCAAGCATAAACATGCAAAAAAGGATGATCCAAACCCTTTGATATGGGCCAAGGCGCACGGATGAGGACCAAGACCATGGGGTCGAGATTGAATCCGAACTAATAGGCCAAAACGCAAGAAAGAAAGACAAAGCGACAAAATGGCTACAATAGCACATGACAAGAAAAACATAGCCTAGGTCTAGGCACACAAGCATGGCATGGAGCACACAAGTGCATGGAAGATGGCATAAAACATGTAAAGAGCATAGATCAAAGCAAACAAGCATGTGAAAGCATAAATTTAGGTATATAGGCAAAGGAACATGCATGTAAACATGTAAATCCTAACACCTAAACATGGAAGAACGTGAATCTAAGCATATAAGCATGTGAAAGCATGGATCTAACCCTATAGCATGGCAAAATAGGGATAAATACATAGATCCGAGCAAGACATAGCCAAACATCATACAAGCATGTGAGCATGTAACCCTAGCATCAACATAGAACAAAATGATGAACAAAGGATGAGAAAACATGTCATAAAGCATAAACATGTAGATCGAGACAACTAGCATGTGAACAAGCATAGAAACATGCAGATCTAGCCAAACAACACATGGAAAAGATAGATCTAGGCACAAACATATAGCACAAAGCATAAAGCACATAGATCGGGACGAATATCATGTGAGCAAGCATAAAAGAACATGGATTTAAGCTAAAAACTTGCTAGAAACAAGATAAAGCAAGAAACATGTCAAAGAAAGCAAGAAACATGTCAAAGAAAGCAATCAAACATATTATTATGGCAAAAAGACCAAGAACATGCTAGGGAAAAAAAAGATTTAGAAGGTTAGGGGTGTGGATAATAGCTAAAAAGCTACATCCACACCACTAAACCCCAAATCGAAGATGTAGAACTAAAGAGAAAAAGATTGGATACAAGAACACTACCTTGTATTTTTGGTGAAGATGCAAAAATCAAAACGCTTTGATGTGTTTTTGGGTGTTTTTTGTGTGTTTTTTGGTGTTTGGAAGAGTGAAAACGTGTAGAAAAACCAGGTAGAAAGCAAAAGTTTAGAAAAATGTGGTCTCCTCTGATCTGAGGGATGCCTGGGGCTATTTATAGCTCTGTGCATGTTTTTTGAGGCGGCAGCCCTTCAAGGGCCACCAGCCTCAAACCTCCTCTGATCTGGCTGATCTTGAAACCCTTGGATAGATCTTCATTTTCAATTTCTAAAAAGGTATGGAACTCAAAAATCCAACGGTTAGTTCAAAAGTTATGACTCTAGGAAGTTAGCAGACGCGGTTTTAACTCTGATTTCGACCCATGAATAGTCGTTGGAATGAGAATTTGACAATCTTCACAATGGCGTTGGTTTCAACCCATTTTAACGGTTGTATCAAAATTAGGGTTTCTAAGGCCCACTCGAGGTTAACTTCGAGTCAAACTTGGTTAAAGTTGCTAAAAGTCTCTGAGAAGCTTGGGTTTGATGTAAGATCATGAAAAATGTTGTTTTGTGAGGATTTTGACCTTTGGTCAACCTCGTGTTGACCAGGGACATTTTGGTCATTTTGGTTGAAAGAGGCACTTTGAATGCTCCAGTGTCCGAATGGGGTATGCCATATCATTCTAGATGTTCTCACGGCCCCATGGAGAGAAAATATTTTTTTGGATTTTTCTAGGTTTGGCACACAAATTGAAGGTGGACAAAATACGGTATCAATAGCTGCCCCTTCTTTATCTGACATCTCGAGTGCAATGAGAGGTTTTGGATAAAGAACGTGATTTTGAATTTTGTCGCCTCCAAATTGCGTGTGGAGAGTACTCACAGATCAAGATCAAACTTTACTTGACTGGACCAATCTGCTGCAGTTGTTTTTGACACATTTTCTGGAACTAAGTTCTCTGAGAGGAAAAAGGCTTTATTTTTTGGCTAGGTAGAAAAAAAAGCAAATGTTGGATGTTTTGGATGCAGAAAATTAAATGTTAGGCAAAATTAAGGGGACTTACCTGGTGATTGGGAATTTAGGATTCTTTAGGAACTTGGTAATTGTGTGATGGCGAGGCGTACAACATGGTCGCTATAACCTCAAGATGGGATGTGAGCATACGGGATGGCCGCTATAACCCACTGTAGAGACGTACGGCATGGCCACTAGATAGCCTCCAAATAAGGATTAGGCAAAGATAGAGGATATCTGAATAGCATGTCTAATAAATGATTCCCACGTCATGGAAGCTTGGAGAAGTTCATACACCGTGTGGAAAGGGTCCTATGCTGTGGAAGCATCGAGGATTGTGTTGATCCGTTGTTGGGTATCAATCACCATAATGGCTCCCGGAACAAGAAAGGAGAAGTTCCTACACCGTGGAAATGTGGAAAAGGTCCTATACCATGGAAGCATAGAAGACTGTGCTGATCCGTTGTTGGGAAAGTGTGGAAAGGGTCCTATATCATGGAAGCATAGAAGACTGTGCTGATCCGTTGTTGAGTATCAAGCACCATAATGGCTCCTGGAACAAGAGAGGAGAAGTTTCTACACCGTGGAAATGTGGAAAGGCTCCTATACCGTGGAAGCATAGAAGATTGTGCTGATCCGTTGTTGGGTATCAAACACCATAATGACTCCTGGAACAAGAGAGGAGAAGTTCCTACACCGTGGAAGTGTGGAAAGGGTCCTATACCGTGAAAGCATAGAAGACTTTGCTGATCTGTTGTTAGGTATCAAGCATCATAATGGCTCCAGGAACAAGAGAGAAGAAGTTCCTACACTATGGAAGTGTGGAAAGGGTCCTATACCGTGGAAGCATAGAAGATTGTGTTGATCTGTTGTTGGGTATCAAGCACCATAATGACTCCTAGAACAAGAGAGGAGAAGTTCCTACACCGTGGAAGTGTGGAAAGGGTCCTATACCTTGGAAGCATAGAAGACCATGCTGATCTGTTGTTGGGTATCAAGCACCATAATAATTCCTAGAACAAGAGGGTTGAAGTTCCTACACAGTGGAAGTGTGGAAGGGGTCCTACACCATGGAAGCATAGAAGACTATGCTGATCTGTTGTTGGGTATCAAGCACCATAATGATTCCTACGCTGTGGATGCGTAGAGAAGTTCCTACACCGTGGAAGTGTAGGAAGGGTCCTATATCGTGGAAGCATAGAAGAGTGTGCTGATCCGTTGTTGGGTATCAAACACCATAATGATTCCTATGCCGTGGAAGCATGGAGAAGTTCCTACACCATGGAAGTGTGAAAAAGGTCCTATACCGTGGAAGCATGGACGATTGTGCTGATCCATTGTTGGGTACCAAGCACCATAATGATTCCTACGCCGTGGAAGTGTGGAGAAGTTCTCACGCTGTGGAAGCTTGGAGAAGTTCCTACACCGTGGAAATGTGGAAAGGGTCCTATACCGTGGAAGTATGGATGATTGTGTTGATCCGTTGTTAGGTATCAAGCACCATAATAATTCTAGAAACTGCCTTTAAGAGGGCTGATGTATGACTTTAAGAAAAGTGCCTTTGAGAGGGCTGCTGATATATGTGAAAAACAATGCCTATGATTAGGACTTATATGTATAGTTCTGGAAATTTCCTTTGAGAAGGCTGATGTATGACTTTAGGAAAAGTGCCTTAGAGAGGGTTGCTGATATATGTGAAAAACAATGCCTATGATTAGGACTTATATGTATAATTTTGGAAACTATCTTTGAGAGGGCTGATGTATGACTTTAGAAAAAATGACTTTAGGGAAAATGCCTTTGAGAGGGCAGCTAATATATGAGAAAAACAATGCCTCTAATTAGGACTTACATGTATGATTTTGGGAAATCGCCTTTGACAGGGCTCCTGATGTATGTGAAAGACAATGCCTCTAGTTAGGACTTATATGTATAACTTTAGATAAATTGCCTTTAAGAGGGCTGCTGATGTATGTGAAAGACAATACCTCTGGTTAAGACTTATATGTATAACTCTAGGAAATCGCCTATGAGAGGGCCGCTGATGTATGTGAAAGACACTACCTCTGGTTAGGTCTTATATGTATAATTTTAGATAAATTGCTTGTGAGAGGGCTGTTGATGTGTGTGAAAGACAATGCCTCTGGTTAGGACTTACATGCATAGCTCTAGATAAATCGCCTTTTAGAGGGCTACTGATGTATGTAAGAAATAATACCTCTGGGTAGGACTTACATGTATAATTATGGTTGTTGTCTTTTAAAGGGCTGCTGATGTGTGCAAGGAACAATGCCACTAAGTAGGACTTACATGTATAATTCTAGATGTCGCCTTTAAAAGGGCTGCTGATTTATGCAAGGAACAATGCCTCTAGGTAGGACTTACATGTATAATTTTGGATCTCTTTTAAAAGGGCTACTGCTGTATGTATGCACTATTGCATTTTCATCATAGATGGTGGTTTTGAACCAGCTCGTGTCACACTCATTTGTATAGCACCGCAGTTTCATAGGTTTATCAATGGATTTTGACAATGATCGTCTCACCGGGGGGAGAGAGAATGGAGAGACCGTGTGAAATAAACTGCCCCAATTTAGGGTTTCATGCAGTTCTTGACATGAGGGACACATCCCCAATAGGACGGACCTATTCTAGCATATTGGACAAGGTAAAGGGAACCGCGCAAAATAAAACTACCCCAGTTTAGGGTTTTGCGGGATTCCAAGCCTGCAGACCGGCTGAAAATGGCCTTAACTTCATACACCATACCAGATGCTGGTAATGGATTCAGACATTCTGAACAAAATCTCCTTAGAAACCATGAGGTGGTATGCACTAATTGCTCCTGTTATTGCCCGGGCGGGCTAATTATTCAAAGACAGGCTTCTTGGGGCAACATCATGAGAAACGACTCCCTCTGTCCTCCAAATAAGCTAAAAAAGTTGCCAGATGGTTAAGAACGGGTTCTTGTATCCTTCTATCGTGAGCTCTAATTACCGAGGCTGAACCAACCCTTGAACCAGGTGAATCAAGCTTAGAAAAATGAGGTTCAAGATGGTTGGAACTGCTAAATGAGACATACAAGGACAAATTGCCCCAGTGTAGGATTTGTGCGGTTCTTGACATGAGAGGAAAAGTTCTTGGCGGGACGGACCCATTCTTGCATACTAATTAGCACAAAGTGGACAGAACCGCGCAACATAAACAACCCCGGTGTAGGATTTTGTGAGGTTTTGGATTGGTGATCCGAATTGACATGGGTTTGAGCTTATTTTGAACAATTATACCACAATGGGTTTCTTAGTTTGCTAAATTCTGGATTCAAAGTTCTGGGCAAGATCCCCTCTTGGCAATGCTGACACTCTGGGTCATATCTACATAAGAACTGCTTGGACGTTAAGTTTTGTGTGGTCTTGATGTATTGTGCATGCTAGGCACCTATTTAGGCTCTCACGGGGAGAGATTACTCCTTCTCCTAGTGGATATCTTGAATTGCATTGGATAAAGGGAATACCATCTATGGTTTGAAAATGTCAAAAATAAAATTGCCCCAGTATTAGGATTGAGACTAAGGCCAACCCTTGGGCCTTGGGGGTCATGTTTGAAGCAATGACTCAAGCATCCTCCGTTGGGATGAGTTTGAGAGGCTTGAAAAGTGTTTGGGGGGGGGGGGGGTGATGCTCAAATGGTATTTAAAATCTAGGGTTGAGCATTTGAATCTTCTAGGTTTAGGTCTTTTTGAAGGTGCCTGGTAATGATGAAGGGAGGCTTACATAAGCTTTTACAATCTTAAAACCTCATTTTTTTGGAAATTCCTTGGGAAGAAATGAATAGCCCTTAAGGACCTGTTTTTGGACTTGAAAGATTGGAGGAGTTGAAATCTTTGAGGGTCATTATTTTTCCCTTTTGTTTCAATTGGTTTTGAAAACCCGGTTCATAAATTTTGGAAATTCATTCATGATCATGAAAATCTATTTAAATGCATGTACCACAAGAGGGGCTCGCTAAGGCCATGTTTCCTGTGTGTTTTAAGAGTGTATGTGTTCGACGGCTATCATTTACCCTAAATAGGGAACATGCTCGCAAGCAAGGAATTCTTGAGCAAAGTGCTTGTGTTTACCAAATGCATGGGTGTCCTTTTTTAAGCTACATAGGGAAAACATGAATGATGTGTTTGGATTTTTGAACTCATTGGGTGGGTTAGGTGAGGACCCTACCCTTTTTGAGGCATAACGCCTTGGCATAAGCAGATGATTCCGTCATCAATGATTGACCAAATGTTCAATGTGCCACGACCAACTATCCTTAGTGATCAGTGAGGTCTTTCATTAGGTTGTAATGTGGCCTTGGGGTTAATTGGGTGCTTGAAATGAAGAATATCAAGCTCAAAACTTTCACATGTGGGTTATTATTTGGCATAAGCTCCATAGACTAAGTAGTCGCTCTCAGTCAAGAAGGACTTTCTCAGGACCGTAATGTAAGGATATGGTTTCCTAGGCTCACGAAAGGATAATTTGGCTGTGAAGTTCTTTGAAGGGTTTCCTAAAGTCAAGGATTACACTACATCAAGAATCTTTTTGGGGTGCCTCTCATGCTTGACTAAATCCTCAATTTGAGTCAATCTCTCGAATTTTGCCCATTTCATTTTTGGGGCTTTCATTTTGATTCTCTTTGGCCTGTGTTTCTTGATTGTTTTAGGCTGAATTTTTTCTTTTGTCCTTTCTTCACTTGGGGCTTTATTTGACTTGATTGCCCATGACTTTTGTCATTTGATTTGGGCTTTTTTCTCTTCTTTTTTTTTTCTCCAGTTAGAGACTCATTTGATGAACTCAAATATTGGAAGTCACCTAGCATAAGGTCCTTGCAACCATCTAACCCACCCTAGTGTGGGGGGTAATCCTTGATTGGGCTAAACAAGACTAGAATTCAGCAGGCTCAAACAGGCTAACAAGGGATATTTCTCTGCGAGCGGGATGGTAGTGAAATGAAAACCTTTCTCCGTCATCTTGAACGCTTACTTCTTAGCCTTAGGAGCTTATATGCCACATTATAAATTTGGGTGATTTTTGAAAAACATTTTCTTTCTGGCTTAAAAGGGCTAGCAAGTGATATAATTGTTTGGATAGCTGAAACAAATGTCTCCATCATTTCAAATCTAATCGGTTAGTCAATGATGATGAAAATATGCATGTGCGCAGCAGAAAAATAACGGATCTACTTCATTCATAAAAGTTAACATGTACTATATAAGTTTTAGAATTTAAGAACAAGATAGTGCACCTTGGAGCGGTGAATTTCAAAAACTTTCAAGAAGATCAGAAGCGCTTAGGAACACTTTCAATCTTCACTCCAATTCCACTAACGCCCAAGATGTGTGGTCTCTCAATTAGTTCCAAAGGGAGAAATGTCAAAGTGTCTAACACTTACATACACCACTTCACAATAATGTTTATACAAAAATCTCTACAGAAAATTCTGTATCTTTTTCCCTTTGTGTCTAACCAATTATCTAATTGGGCTGGCCTTTTGGGCTTTTCCAATTGGGCTTAAGTGTGTGGCTTGGAATGGAACCAAAAGGGACCAATAAGACACTAGCTCTAATGGGCCTTAGGCTTTTCTGTCAACTCTTGACAAGTCCAAAGCTACCATTAACTATATTTAATATCACTATATAAATATAGTTGCACTCTAGGCCTTATCAATAAATTATATCCCAAGACTTTATTGTACATGCAACCCCTTTATAAAATATTCGTAGTAACACAAAGTCATGAATGTAGACTGCCACTTTGTAAATTACTACATCTTATCCTTGAGAACCCAGTTTAATCCTTTTAAGTTATTCATCATATATTTATGAAATCCAATTTCATAAATATATACTCTAGTAACTATTTACTAAAGTAGTTAGGCCTAACATTCTGAATAACAAACTCATTAAACTTATCTCAAGGGAATATTTTGTATCTCCGTTAAAAAACTATGAATTCCATCTTGAGAATATATGTTCCATCAACATTAAATGTGGTTGCCCAACATACTGAGATTTTGACCGTAACTCTAGATCTCACTCCTGGTATATCAAAGCAACCTACACCTCATGATCAAGTCCATTATTCTCTCAGGATTAAGAGTTCATGCAAATGTAAGTTGTAAGTTTATTATTCATTTGACAGTCGTTAGAAGAATAATAAATCTCACACCGGTCCAGTTTAATATATTTTAACTCTTAAAACATATCAACATATCAACTAGAAATCTCCATTTTCATGATCAAGACAAATCATCTTAGTTTATATGTTATAGTCTCCGCAAATGAAATGTCCAATTTCATCAACGACTACGAACTAAAATTCAGAGTTTACAAAGAACTTGTGATTTATATTTTCTATGATTTTTCACATAAATCACATACTACGCATCTCATGGACTATATGATAATGTCCCAATATTCATGTTACCATTATTTTTAGATAATAACAAAACAATTTTATTAAACACAACATTAAGTCATACATAATGTCATAAATAATAACATACATAGTATCATACAATAGGATTTAAGGGCACTAATCCTAACAAATGAAACTTGAACATATGGTCATTCACTGATTTAGGGTCTACACCAATCTTGGGTAGGACCTCTCCAGGGGGGGTTGATTGTCAAGCATTTAATGTGCACTTTGCAAAAGTGGTAAATGTTTCAGGAATGCGGAGTTGTTGAGATGGGATATTAGGAGGTGAGTGTTTGGGGATCACATGCCCCTTATCCCTGGTAAGGGACAGCCATTTCACTCAAACAACTCTTTTCCCACAAGAGTGGTTTTGGCATTAACTTACCACTCTTAGAAGATGCACGCATTTCAAAACATAAATTTTCATGATTTGATGTTTTAATTTGAACCTTATGCTTTGATTTTATTTTGAAAAATCTCTTCTCCTTTTTTTGAAAAATGTGTACAATATTGCAACAAACCTAAGCCAACCGAAATGAGAGGAGGTTTTATTGAGACAATGTTTGGGATGTAATGACAAGGCCAAAATTGGGTTTAGGTGTTTTAGATGGATGGCATTTCCAATATCCAAAAGCTTTCGCAAAGATCCACTTAGAAGCCTTAGGCGATTGATTCCATGCTTGGCATACTTCTTGAGATGAAGATTTTCGGTGTGGTGAATATTCGTATGAGGCACAAGTAACAAACTTCATTTTCATGTCAATCGCCGAAATGACCTATTAAGGCAATGTGCCACATTAGAGACCTAATAAAGGCAATATGAGTACAACAAGAAGGGATGTTAATGCAATTCCTTGAAATTTTGATGGGGCATTGTTGCCCAGATGTTGAGCAAGTGAATGGCTCTATCACAAATGCTCAGATGACGTCTCGTTGGCTTGACTAAAGCATGCCCCTGAAAAGGAAATTGATTGAAGGGAGTTAGTGACATGTCCGGGCTATGACAAACCTGATAAAATTGGAAGTATTTTGGCTCTCATCCAACCAAATTTAATCCCTTTACTCTTGCTCCATGGTTCACATGTGGGCACTCATTACGAGCAAGTTCTGACATTGTATTGCTGAAGTAGTCGGAGCAGATTTCTCATGGATTTGAGATTTGTCAAGTGAATCACCATGACGGAGGTGGTCCCAATACTGTTTGAATGCTCCTAAGAAGGAAATGGTCCAGGTTAAATGAATGCTTTGCTCATGGCAAGATCTGATAAAAGTGGAGATAGTTCATGATTCTCCTTGAATGCAGCCTTGGTTTACCATTTTATTGTCAACATAGAAGTCAGGCTTCCAAGGAATGCTTCGAGCAAGCTAAAATATTTTCTGATGGCCTTGCAAAGGAATTGTAACTGTGGTCCTTGCCAAATTTTAATATGCTATTGAGGCTATTGAAAAGAAGTCCATTCGAAGGGGAGAGACCGTGCGAAAAAAGCTGCCCAGTGTGGCATTTTCCATGGGCTCTCGATCACTTTCACAATTTGGTGAGATTTTCAACTGAAGGGTTTGAGGATTCACATATCAAGATACCCAACGACATACCAGAATACTTGGAGAAAGAGAGGATTTTTTTTTTTTAGGAAGACCTGAAGGTGAGAGAAAGTTTTTTTTTCCTGAGGAAGAGCTGAAGGAACCACCTAGACTACCCAAAAGGGGAGAGAAGATTTTTTTCTGAGGGGAATTCGATGGTACTCCCTAATCTACCCAAAAAGAGGAAAGAAAAATTTTGTCTTAGGGGAATACCCGAAGGAAACACCCAAATTACCCAAAGGCCAAAGAAGATTTTTCTAAGGAAGACTCAAAGGAAAAGCCTACTAAGGCAAGTTAATGCTAACGAAACTTGAGCTATTTGATCTTGCTTAAGAGATATTGGGTTCTTTTCACCCTTTTGAGATGCCTTGACAAAGGAGCTTGCAAATTATACAGATCAACTCTGATTTTTGGCGAAATTCTGCTTCTAAGCTTGCGGTAGCTAGCTTTCGTGGATAATGTGGAAGTTGCACAAGATGGATTTTTAGTGGTCTTATGGGAATAAGGCCACTAAAAATCTACCTCAATATCATATTGAGAGCTCCTAAAGGCTTGGCCTTCTTCCGATCCATATGGACGTCATGTGGATCATTGATCTCATCAATCATGTTGTTCATGCTTTAATAGAATTGGTTGTTGATCATGTTTGAGATAGGGAATTTAGGGTCCTTGATGGCTTCCTTGAAAGAAATTGGTCAAAATTCATTGGAGTAGGCAACTCAGGTTATGCCTCTCTTGATACTTGATAGGCCAAAGCCAGTTCCTGAAAAGGAAATTCAAAAGAATGAAGTTAGTAGGGAATCTTGGCCCTAAGAGGATTCGAAAAAATTGGAAATACCTAGGCCCTCCTCCAATAGAGTGGCCTTATGCATCCTTTTAATTGTCTATTCTCATGTCCAACAAAGGTGTCTCATATTGATTGATGGAGATGTTGCGTCCATAAGATAACTCGAAGTAGGTTATTGCAATCTTCAACTCCTTGGAGTGAGTTCTTGAATAAGTTATTCAGGGCTTGTTTATTCAGAAATGGTTCCATAAGCTTCTATCATGACCTTGACTAAGGTGAATTTAAGGAACATGGATGACCCTTTGGTTTGTTGGAGACAACCCTATGAAAATTAAATTGCACTGGGATTCATGATGCTTTTATTGCCATTGGCTTCATCTCTTTTTGCATAGGAGAAGGATCGAGAAAAATTCTGCCCTAGTATGGCATTTTTCTAGTCCTTCGATCGTCTAAACAGCCTCTTAACGATTCCTAGCTAACATGAACCGAGACTTCGGTTCGCAGTCTTTGTTCTTGCCCATGTCCTTTTGTATAAGCTAGGAGATACAAGAATCTTGATCTTCCCACATTTCTTCTCACACCTCAAGATGGATTGGGATATTTTCATGGTGGAAATAAAAACCAAAGCATATGTTAGTCTTATGCCCTTATTTCATTTGCAATTATGGGGGAGATGTTCCATGATTTGGAATTCTCATCATTGAATGAGTTTCTAAAGTGATGCAAATCTTAACATGACCAAATTGTGGCAAGCAACTAAGCATTAGCATAGGTTTTTGAAAAGTCTTAGGACGGACCCCTTTACATAATGAAAAATTTTAAGGTGCAACACCTTGTCCTTTTAGGAAAAAATTTGGCACAATTTGTATGGCAAAGGTTTTTGTAATGATATTCGTAAAGGTCCTTGGACAAAGAAACCAATTTTAATGCAAAGACATTTGATACAAGGAAAACAAGTTTGATCTTTTTGACAATTTTGAAGAAAACTTAGCCTCTTGTACATTTCTATGGAAAAACTCGATTGCTTGCCACCCAATTTATTATCTACACAATTAGGTGGGAGATATCAGAAAATGCATGCATGCCCTTGTAGGGTTAGGGACCCTTAGGACTTAGGTGGGTTCTAATGCACAAGCGGTTTTGGAACCATCTCTCCTAGGGTTTCTTAATGTTATGCAAGCAGGTAAAGATCATACCTTTATTGGAGAATTGCTACCCTGCCAACAAAATGCTTAAGGACATGTTCCTATCATTTTCAAAAAATTAGCTTGGACCCTTGATCGAGTATTTATCATGGTGAGTTTCTACTATGATGCAAGATTAATGCACGAGACTGGCAAGTAACCAAAACTTTCATGATGGACCCTCTTTTGATTACATGCTTGTACAAGATTTGCTTTTACAATGTTGGGTTCATCAGCTCCAATGGTGGGCCTTTTACAATGCAATTGTGAGGAAAAGCTCAGTTTCTGACAATGTGGACTTCTTGGGGAAGCTCCTGAACACTTGGATCTCTTGGACCTTAGACAACACGGATCTCTTAGACCTTGGGATCTTTTGGAGAAACCCTTGAATTCTTGACATCTAGGGATCTCTTCGACGATTTGGAAGGCTTTTGAACTCTTGATGCTTTGAAATTTTGATAATTTTTCGGTAGCATTTCCCCCAGAACGGAGTTTCGGTTACTTGCCATAAGTTTTATCTTTGCACAATTAGGTGACGGAACCATTTAATGTATGCATGAGTGCCCTTGTAGGGTTGTAAACCTTTACAGATAAGGTATGATCTAGCATATACAAGCAATGAGATTGCTTTCCCTAGGGGTTTAACCATGGATGTTGTGCTAATAGGATTGAAGGAACCTGGAGTAAAGCACGATTTCTTTAGTGCAAGCAAAAAGAGTGCACCTATTACATGACACTTTCCCCTGACCTCTAGACCTGGAAGGGTATCCTTTCCTAGTCTTGGATGTTCACTCTTTGGGTTTCACCTAATCCTGATAGGCTCTGGCTTTGATCTACTCCTCACGGGTTTGACATAACTACGCCAACTGTATGCAAGGACTTAACTGGTAGGTTGTCCCTGTCCTAGGGCACTCAATTGACATACCCCTCCCTTCATGGAACTTATGGGGTAGGAAGGATCGAGGGGGCCTTTTTAGCTACTCCTGTCCACCCATGGACCCAAAAGTACCTACAACATTAACCCAAAATCTAACTATAGGTAACACTACTGATATTTGTGTCTGGGCATCTGCAGTTGGGGTGATGAAATCCCCAATGAGATGTGACTATGCTAGCAGTGCGGAGTCCGTGTTAGGCTAAAAAAGGGTGTATATGTCATGCAATTCTTAATGAATGGGAAAGACTTTTTTCAAAGCATAGCAACTATATATATATGAAAACGGGTAAAGGTGTAGCGGAAATTAAATTTTGCTACCCTATGTTTGCATGTGAAGGAAAGTTGTAAAGCATGTGAAGAAAGTGGTAAAGCCCCATGAAAATACCTCACACCCTTCTTACAAAAGGCTTTTTTTGGAAATTTTTTTTTTGCTCTTTTGATATAGTCTACTAGGATATAGTAGAAGTCATTTCCAAAAGGAAAGCCCCAAAGGCCAATGCCAATCTCTATGATTTTGAAAGCCAATGTCCAAAGATTATGGTTTTATCAAAAGTTCTAAAGGCTAAACTCTCTAAGTATCCCCAGTGAAGTCGCTAGTCTATTGACGCCCGGCCTTGATCGATAGCGGAAAAACCGCTGCCACCATGCCTTCATTCAACCCGCCGTGGCGAAGCACCCGCGTGCGGCGGGGCCTCTATGGAGGGCCCCTCTCGATGATGGTTGTGTGTTTTTGTGCGGAGTTTCAGGTGCTCTATCTCTCAGTGGAGGGAAGGTATGTCTACCTTTGGCGTTATGGCCGGAATTTGGGCCAAATTTTAAGGGATTACCAAAGGTGAGTGAAGTCGCCACCAATCATTGGGTTCTTCTAAGGTGTGATTGGTTACCTGTTTCTAGTTTATTTTATTACCAATCCTAGGTTAAGAAAAATGTCATTTTTCCTAATCTAATGTGGATGGCAAAAAATCTCGATTCTTGAGTTCGTAAGTTTGGTTACATGTGGGGAAGGTATTAGGCACCCCACAATGTCGGTCCAAGGACAGTCATTTGTTTTGATAAATCCTTAATTTTTGGAGATTGGCAGTAAAAACATGATTTCTTCATTGGCTTTCGGGGCTTTGCATGCATGGGGCTTTGAGGTTTGGCTTTTGAATAGGTGTGGTCCCAATCTATGCTTTCCTAAGGCATTCGGCCGAAATACCAAATTTCCACATTGAAAGCCTGGCGACGTGTCACCTTACTTTCACGGTAGAAATTAGGCATCACTTGCCTTAGGTGACATGGACTGTGACAATCACGCCGAAAGAGGCGAGCAGGTATATATATACATACATCATGCACAATGCAAGCACACAGGGCAAGAAAGTAAATGCCTACATCCATAGACCATGGCCCAAATATATGTGCAGGAAAATAAACAGGAGTCGTCATACTCTAGAGATGTGGATGAATGGTACATGGCATGATATACCTAATACAAACCATCTAAAAGAGAAAGGGGGTTTAAAGGAGTACATAACCAAAAGGGATAAACTAGGCTCCTAAACCTACTAAACACAGCCGCTTGGCTCAAATCTACATGCTTGACTCCACGCCCCTTTTTGCTTGCACCTGGGAGACCGTGTCCTAGCTCCACTCATCCTCGCTCCATGTGTGTACATGCAAAGGTGAAGAACAAGAAACTAGCAGACAAGCCATGGAAAAATGTGCAGAGCATATGAAAGAGGCATAATGCAGTAAGTGTAAAAGACATGGAAAGTACACGAACAAGGAAGCATGCAAACAAGCAAGAAGGCAAAAAAGAAAAAAAAAGCAAACAAAAGGTGGTGTCTATGAGGGACAAATGTAGGTTTGGATCTAATGTCCATAGCTTCATTGTGTTGAAGTATGGACGACACACTGGCAAGCAAGACTCATGCATGGACATGTCAGCAAGCGTGTAAATATACAAAGAAAGCCAACGGGTGAAGAACAGGCATGACAAGTATATCATCGCACAAAGCGAAAAAGGGGAAAGGTATGCGCGAAGCAACCTGGCGTTTGGAGACGCATCCCAAGCGATTACATCCAAGTAAGGCCTCATAGGTGTCAAATGTAGCCATACAACCATAAACCCGCTAAGGGTGTCAAGCGTGGCAAAGCCTAGAACTAGAGCGACTAACACAAGCATAAAGCATAAAAGCTAGCAAGCATAGACATCCAAAAAAGGATGATCCAAACCCTTTGATATGGGCCAAGGTGCACAGATGAGGACCAAGACCATGGGGTCGAGATCAAATCTAAACCGACCATGCACTCCCCTAAGCTCTGCCGACTCGACCCGTGGTGGTCGGCGATCTATTGCAGTTTGTTCTTGTTCCACCCAACCTGAGCGGGTTAAGTTCGGGTTGAGGCCAAAACCGACCCGTGGATAGTCCTATCAAATATAGAAATTGAGATCTAGAACTCATATGCTTTTTGTGAAGCTACTGCGTTTGGACGCCTTAAGGTTTTGTAATTAAGTGCATCCTGATCTTTATCATTTATGAAGCAAAGAACTTTGCAACCAACAATAATCAATTAAGTTGTTGGAGTTAGTTACATATTGGGATCCCTGCAAAAAAGTTAGTCACAGATTGGAGATTTGTGAAACAAAGGAAAGAAGTCTACTACAAGATCAAGTCCAATTGGGTATTGGAATAAAGGTTCAACTAGGGGTGTTCGTGGTGCGGTGCGGTTTTGGGCAATTTTTAGCACCGCACTTTGTGGTGTGATTTAGCCAAAACCATAACTGAATCGCACATTATTTTTGTGGTCACATGTGTAGTGTGGTGCTGGGCAGTTTAGAATTTAACCAAAACCATAACTGTACCACACCTCATTTTTGTGGTCACATGTGCGGTACTATATATAAGATGCGTTTTGAAGTTTGAAGTCGGTACATTTTTCAAATTTTGGGCTTTTTGTACCCAGTTTCAAACTAAATTTTCCCTTTGTTTTAGGCTAAGTTTTAAACTATTGAGCGAGTTTTTCTATATTTGGGGCTGGCTTTTTTAGTTAACACTTACTAGGGTTATTAAACTTTTTTTTTTTTTTGAAAACTAGGGTTATTAAACTATTAATAATATATTTAATATTAAAAATAAATAAATATATTAATATATAGAGAGAATGCAGTGCGGTGCAGTTTATGCGGTTTTCTTATTATAAAACCGCAAACCACACTGCACCATGCAATGCAATGCATTATTACTTGCGGTGCAGTGGGGTTATGCCATTTTACAGGCCATTTTGGAGTAATTTTTGCTATTTGGTGAACACCCCTAGGTTCAACTGTAGGTTGGTATTTTGGAATAGGTCAGGGTAATGGTAAGATTCCTCATACTTGTAATCACTTGATTATTGATTAGTGGATTCTCGGAAGTAGTGACCTTAAATTTACCTGGTGAGATTTTTGTCTTGCAAAAGGTTTTCTCCATTTGTTAACAAATCACCGTGTCAATTTAATTTTCACTGCACTTAGTTTATTTGGTAATTTGTTGGTATCTCCACAATTTGCATGTAATCTAATCTAATTAATCAACTTGGGTAATTGAATTGATTATCTAGGGTAAATCTATTTTAACCCAACAAAGGAAAAAAAAATCATAATTATAAGACTGAAAGCAAAAAAAGCAATGAAGAAATTTAAAGTTCCCTACAACAAATAGATGATAACCTAAATTTGATGCCTTGAACCATGATGAATTGAATGATTAGGGTTTCTCTTCATAAATCCCTAGTCATATATAAAGATTATTTTAAAAGTCATCAAGTACGAAAGCAGAGATCTGGAACTCATATACTCTGTGTGAAGTTATTGTCTTTGTACACCTTAGGGTTTTGTAACCAAGTGCTTCCTGATCTTCATCATTTATGAAGTGAACAACTTCGCAGCCAACAATAATCAATCAAGTTGCTACAGTTAGTCATGTATAGAGATCCATGCAAAGGAGTTAGTTACAGATTGGAGATTTGTGCAACAAAAGAAAGAAATCTACTACAAGATCAAGTCCAACTAGGTATTGGGGCAAAGGTTTAACTGTAGGTCGGTATTTTTGGATAGGTTAGGGTAGTGATAAGATTCCTTATACTTGTAATCACTTGATTATTGATTAGTGAATTCTTAGGAGTGGTGACCTTAAATTCACTAGTGTGATTTTTGCCCCGCGATAGGTTTTCTCCATTTGTTAACAAATCACCGTGTCAATTTAATTTTTGTTGCACTTAGTTGATTTGGTAATTTGTTGCACTTAGTTGATTTGGTAATTTGTTGGTGTCTCCACAATATGCATGTAATTTGATCTCCTTAATCAACTTAGGTAATTGAATTGATTAACTAGGGTCAATCTATTTTAACCCAACAAAGAATAAAAAACATAATTATAAGATTGAAAGCAAAAGTAGCAATGAAGAAATTTAAAGTTCCCTACAACAAATAGATGATAACCCATATTTAATGCCTCGGTCCCTCTGCCCCCAGATGTCAAATATGCTAGTGTGCTCCCTTCTATATACCCATTTATGTGTAAACTGATGAGGGTTGGTTTATATAAATATGCTAATTTGGGCAATGGGAACTAGGATTTAGATTAATTTGTGTGAAATCCAAAAATATTTTTTTGAATAGTCTAAGTAGACTAAGAATTTAAAATTTCAAATTAATTAAAAATTTTAAATTTTTAAATCCTCGAATTTGAAATAAAATTTAACTTGTGGGGGTCCAAGGACCGAGGAAGGAATTGTTGGGCTATTGTTAATCCTGTTGGGGCATTATAAGCCTAAGGAGGGAATCCACCCGAGGAAGGGAAGAGACCAAGGACTATTGAGGGATCCAGTTGTGAAGGACAGGGTGAGGAGAGAGAAACATGAAGGGTAGAAGTAGTTTCCAGCGAAATGTAGCTTGGTGCCTCCGCATTAAATAGGAGGCAACAACTTTATCAGCTGCATTGATGAGGAAGTGATCTGAACAATGTAATTCATAGCTAAGCAACTCTTTCTACCACGTTCCTCAGATGTTTAAAAGGACAGATGTCGCTAGGAGAAATTTGGTAGGTAATGATAGGGGGTCAGGATGTGAAGTGGAGGGAGTATATAAGAAAAAGATGGTTCTTAGAGAAGGGGGGGACAACAAATATCACAAAAGAGAAAAGTAACAATAAGAACACAAAGAGAAGAAAGTGAACAGTGTACTTTTCTGTGTATCATTGGCCTCCTCGGGCAATCTTGTACTTAGACATTTCCTCACATACTTTATAATATTAACCCCCTTTTTTACTTATTTCTATCCTCGGGCAAGGTTCTCTCTTGTTGTTTGATTCCCTCTCTTACAAATTTATTGATTTGGGCTATAGTTGAATTATACCAACCCATTGTTCTAAGTGAGCTTGGGCCGTTAGACTGTTTGGTCCCTACATAACCTAATGAAATTTTAGAAATTCTTAAGTATATTTTATTATTTTAATAAATTTTAAATTTTAAAATTTCAATTCTCCTATGTATAAGTTGCATCCAGATAAGAAATATTAATTTCCCAACCAAGGTATTTGGTATAGGACTTACAGGTTGGGTAGAGAATGTAATTGTGGTAGTTTTATTCGTGACTTCCTAAGCCAATTGTATTAGGGTTCTCATATAAATAAATGGGAAAAGTTAATGGATACTTTAAGATTATTTTAAAAAAAAACTATTTTATGAAAGCTTTTATGGGGAAAAAAAGTAATTAATGTTTTGATAATTTTTTATTTATCATAAAAGTAGTAGAAAAACTTTCCTAAAATAGTTTATTAAAAATTATCCTAAGGGCACCCGCTAACACTACCCTAAATAAATAACCTAAAGGATTTTTATGAAAGAAGCCTACAGTGCACTTGTATCATGAACTTCACCTAAAGGAATTTTATGAAAGAAGCCTACCTAATCCTAGGTCATCTACCCTATTATTTACCAACTAAAAAAAGGGGTAAGTTACGTACTTGATCTCTACTTTTTACAATATATTTCAATTTAGTCCTTAACCTTTGAATTATGTCAATTTAATTCTTAACATTTCAATGTCATGTCAATTTAATCTTTGCCATTATCTTTTAGATGAAAATTACTGACATGACAAACAACCAAAATAATAAACTAGTTTCCATTGATGTGACAATAAACTAATTTTTTATTTTGACTATTTGTTACATCAGCAATTTTCATCCAAAAGACAATAGTTGGGACTAAATTAACACGACACTAAAAGATTAAGGACCAAATTGACACAAATAAAATTTCAAAGACTAAATCAAAATATGGTGTAAAGGATAGGGACCAAACACGTAGTTTACCACAACAAAAAAAAAATCAATGAAAGGAATAAGAGCACTAGCATCAGGTGTTAGATCCCAATCTTATTTTAACATACAAAAAATTATTTTTAATATAACATTTGAAAGTACACTTCACATCAATTGTTTTATTTTTCACGTGCTATTATTTTTTAATTTATTTTTTCTCTCTCTCTCTCTCCTTCTTTTCCACTCCGTCTTTCTTTTCTCTCTCTTCCCTTCATCTAATCACATCTCTCTCTCATAAACCAAACAACCACCATCACTACAAAAATCATCACCACCATCATCTTAAAGACTCAAACTCACAATCCATCATCATCACCACCATCAAAACTCATTAACAAGGACACCAAATTTGACAAACCCACGTTGATGTCTGCTGATCTCCATTGGCAAACCCACTAGCAAACCAGAGAGAGAGAGAGAGAGAGAGTAAAAAAAATATTTAGTTTTAGAATTTTTGACCATATACTTGTATTATTGGTAGCGCAAGCAGCATTGTTACAATGCTATTTTTTTCTACATTTGGAACATCTGATATAATGGTGTTTTTGGTATTTGGTGTGCTAAATGCTAAATATTTAGCATTTAGAACACTTGATAGGATTCCCATTTGTGGTGCTAAAATGCTATTTTAGCACCCAAATCACTAAAAAGCATGATGCATTGGTGGTGTTATAGTTAAAAAAATTTTACATACCAGCTACAGTGAACTGTCATCTTTGGCAGTCTACTATAGCGACAAATTGATAAAAAAATATTGTTTATTCCATGTCTCTCTCTTCTTTCATTAAAATATTTTTTTCTTATCTCTCTCTCTGATGTTTTCTCCTCTCTTTTTTCTCTAAAACACCTCCTTCTCGACTGAAACCAAATCCTCTCAAAATATGAGTGTGTATATTTATATGTTTAAGTTTATGTTTATGGGGGGTTTTTATTAATATTGTAGAAGCATTTGTTAGAATTGTTTAAACATCCTATGAAAAATATATTATAACAAAACTTTTAAATATTAAAAAATAAAATTCCATTAGCACAATCTTAATTAAAATGCATTATGTTTATATAAATAATTATAAAAGCTAATTTTGTTTTGGGGAGAAATACATATAAAATATAATAGCGTGAGAAAAAAATAATAAAAATATTATTGTTGCTTTCAGGTAATTTTTATTAAAATTTATTTTTTTTTAAATTGAAATACGTTTTTATATGAAACAATTGATGATATTTTTATTATAAAGTTATACAAATTGAACAAGAAAAGGTGGAAATGTGGAATCACTTTTTTTTTTTTTTTTGATGACAATGGAGTGCAGGATTGCTTACAAATGCAACCACTTATTAAGTGTCATTTTTATATGCCGAAGTCATTTTTTGAGCCAAAAATAGTATAAAAATTATTGTTTTGACCTTGGAATAATGGGAAAGTAAAAAAGAAAAAATTTATTAACCCTAATTGAATATCAGATCACCAAATTTTGCAAGATCAGAGTTAAAATAATCTTTGTTGACCAAGCTTTGACCAAGTTAACCGACAGTTTAATGAAGTCAAAATTCTACCCAGTTACTAAATTTTATCATCTTACACCAAAATTAATATTTCTAAACATTTTTAAAAATTTGGTCAAATTTTGGCCAAATTTGGCATCGGATAGCCCAAAGTTTGGCCTCAGTTTGTTGAAGTTTGGATGAAATTTTGATTCCCAACGAACACCTGTTGATTCTTAGTTCTAAGTTTATACATACACAATGAACATGCCTTTTAATTCTAGGATCACTTGCGATTTGATTAATATGTCCCATTCATTTGTGATTAGTAGCATACCCATTCGTAAATCCTTATTGATGTAATCACAAGATGAGTTCTTGAATTTTATGGAATCAATTTATGGTTTTTTTAGAGTTCACGCTTGGAAGTTCAAATCTATTATCCAATCATGATTGTTTACTTATTTGCATGACCAACTTAAACTTGGAGTTCGCTATTTTTTTTTTTTTTCTTCTTTCTTTATGTGTAATATTAGGTTTTTAACAATGTTGATCCACTCAAAAAGAGCATCTACTTTAGCGCTCCAACTGAAGGTGTTATAGTGCTGGGCTCCTCCAGATCCCTGCTCAAAAAGAGTATTTTTTTTTTTTTTTTACAGTGAAATTGTATCTTCTCAAAACTTTAAAATAAAAATAATAATGAAATAAGGCGCTAGAAGGAGGGCTTGAACCTCCGACCTTGTGGTTAACAGCCACACGCTCTAGCCAACTGAGCTATTCCAGCTTTTGTTTCTTATGTGATGTTATAATATAATAACAATGTTTCATAATGACTGTAGGTTGGACAAGGCCTAGTTTATGTAATAACTTTTTGCAAAGAACAATAGAAGTTACAAAATTGTGTGTGAAGTTCTGTGAAGGGGTGGAGTAGTTTCCCCTCTATTTCTAGCTTTCAAGCCCCCCAAAAAAAAGTATTAACCAAAATTTTATATGGAAAAACAAAATAATTGAATTGACCAAAAGAAACTAATTATTTAAACGTTCAAAGATTATAGCACTTACTAAAATTGTTCATTTAACAGAATGAGGCTTGCTAAATGTTTGAATTGTATAAGAGTGGTCTCGAATCTTGATATATAGTACAATTATCTATTAAATGTGTAAATATAAATCGTATAATTTTGTGGTGTTGTTAACTATGAAGGATTAATCTTGAAATAATTTGATCTTGTAGTCTAGATAATTAGCATATTATCTATATTGAGTAACTACCAGTAGGGGTCCTAGACATCAAGAAATGTTGATTGGATAGACAGACATATACCCACGGCAATTAGTACAAACATCCCCCAAATTTGCTTCTTCTCCTAATTGTGTACCTCAGACAAAAGTTATACTATAATTTTGTGTAACATGTTCATGGAACACAACGAGTCAATGACATGGGGTGGCAAATTTTGAAGTGTTAATTTGCAATCACTTTCATGCTCAAAGATGTTTCAGAAATAGGTGCAAAAACACTTCGTGCCACATGTCAAAGTTAAATCACCAATTGGGCAGGTTGATTTTATAGACCCTACTACAATATTTGGTTCAACAACCAGAGATCCCCACCACAAGAGGAAAGGGGTTGTCAAATTATTGAGCAAAACACATCATCACAGCCTACCACAACTCTTGCATATTAAAGCTGTCCTTTTGAATTAATGTTAGGTGACTTGATGTGGGGTGTCTGTGCATTAAACATGGGAGACCTGAGGTATGACATTGCTTGCATTGTCTTAAGCCCTAATGGCAAAGGCATGGGAAAATTTTCAACCACATGGGTCATGGGTGTATAATTTCATTGACAAAAGAAGTACTGTCTGGAAACAAGTTCCCAAGTTTTCTGGGCTAGAAATTTTTGTCGTGATTTGAGCACGCTAAAACAATTTCTTGTCGAAAGGTGATTATGGTATACAAATAAATAACTGCATTTTAGAATACAGCATACAATCACTCAGGTTTTATAAAAAAAAAAATTGTTAAAAAAAAAAAAGAAGAAGATAATTTAATAGTAAAAAAATGTAACTGTAATTTGTACGAGGTATGTGTAGCAATTATGTATATAATTGAGAAGGGGGGGGGGGGGGGGGGAATGATATCTAGGGAAGCCAAATCCAACGGGCTGAACAGGTTTGGCCCACGGTCACCCAGCTTAGTCCCATTGCATAAACCTCGCTAATGGACTACTTTTAAGAAAAGAATAAAGAAAAGTACGTTACATTAACGGTTGAATCAACCAAGGTCCATGGGGTAAAATCCAAGAAACTGAAGAAAGTGGTAACTCATCTAAAGCTTGAAAGGTTCAATTAATAATTTGATCCTCTAATTATTATATAAAGTTCAATTTAGTCTCTCATCGGTTAATATGTCAATGTTACTGCTTAACTTTCAAAACCAAATCTATTTTAGATTTCCTCTCTTTTATTGTCTTAGCAAACTATATGATAGTGAAGTTGATAAAAAATGTTATAAAGTGTGCGTCTAACACGCATGCATGTGATCTCTTTCTGAAGTCAAATAATCCCCTTAAGAATTTTAACCGAAAATACATCACGAATAAAATTTAATTGATTTTTTAAATTGAGTGACAAAATTATCACAATCAAAAGTTGATGGGCCAAATTGAACTTTTTCCATAATTGAAAGACCAAATTAGTAATGATTCCTTTATTAAATTATATATTATCAAACTTACATCTTGTTTGGGAACAATGAATAGAATGGAATGAAATTGATTGATATGGGGTTTCAAGTAATATACCATCAATTTCCTAGTTAGGGAGTTCAGTGGTAAGTAGTTGTCACTTGAATGCATTCAATCCATTAACCTTTTAGCCAAAAAAAAACCATAAACTTGATCCAAACTAATGCCTTGGCCATGGTTAGTTTTTTGTGAGCTGATGAGTTGGGATGGTTCTAATTTTTGTTAGAAATTCGGGGGTATGTCGATTTGGGTTTGCAAAATTTTCAATATGAGTAATCCAACCCATTGATTTAAATATATATATATATATATATATTATTTTAATTTTGAGACTTAGTTTTAATTTGTTGGTTTGATTTATTTTAGTATTTTGAGACTTATTTTGTTAAAATTGAAATATTACGTTCAAATGTGTAAATTATAATCATTTATTGAATAATTACTTAAATAATTAAATGACAACCCAATTTTTTACTAGGCCAAACAAAATGGCCTTAGCTCAAGTACTTAACTTCTAATTGTAAATGATGGTTTTTAGAACTATCATGGGTTGGGTTGGGCTGTAGAGTTTTCAATCTATGCATTGCTATTGAGTATGTGACATGAAATGCAAAATAAAATTGAACATAGATTATTAGTATAGAAAATGAGTACTATCCAACAAATATTGTAACTATTTTTGGAATGAACCTTAAATGAATACTGTAAGGTTGCAATTTGTACCTAAGCCCAAACAAAAGGAATGGTATAGGCCCAAAGAGCCTAATACAATAAATTTTTAGAGAGTGGGTCAGAAATCTTGTTTCTAATAAGCTTAAACGGTAACAACAATGACCCAAGATTACAAAATGACAAAGATGGATGAGTTTATATGATGAAACTTATCCTCGGACTCAAGCCAAGGACCAGATTCTTATCTTTCTTCTCTCTTAAAGATTAATTACAAATATCTAGTTTACAGTGTTTTCTCTTCTTCCCTCTCAATCATTTTTTCTCCAAGACCTTCCTCCTTCTTATACCTCATCTCCCCCTTCATTCTTGCTCTCCACCTGTAGATCTAGGCGGCTAACATAGATACTTGTCCCATTAGCACCTTCCTGGAATCTTTAGGTAATAGCTATAAGGCTGAAAATCACTGTTCAGATATCATTTCCTCATTAATGTGACCAGAGACTTAGGTACAGAGTATTCAATGCATGGTAGTAGCTTTCTCTAAGATATTTCCCAACCGTTCTTCATCTCTGTGCCCTTGTGAAACATATATTCATCCACAAGACCTTCTAAAATATCATTCTAGTCAATATAGCGTACCATTTGACCTTCACTTCACTTAACCGAGAAGATACTCCTCCTCGAACTACTTCCACCAACTTCCTTCGCAACAATTTGCTTGTGGGCCTTTAAGTTTGACATCTTTATTACCATCAATTCGTCCTCAGACAGGTAAGCATCCTCGGACACAGCCCATAGCCCAAAAACGCATCTTAAGCCTTTTATCCCCACAAACACAATGTTTAGAATTTTTTTAAAGATATATATATATATATATATATATATATATATATATATATATATATATATAAATGTTTTGCAAACATAACTTCCATAGATTTTTTTTTATTAGACATTAGGATTCCAATCTTAAAAATCTCTAAGCTCGATATGAAACATGTAGTTACTAAATGGAAAATAATGATTAATCAAAAATTTAGATACATATCAGTATTTCAATCCCTAATATCCTCAATTATCCAAACAATGTTGCAATGTTAAAAAGAAAAACTCATCAAGTTAACAAAACTAAATTCACAAACTACTCCCAATTATCTGATAAAAAAAATACTATTAGAGCTTTTGGCAGGAGTAAGAGAGAAATTACTTAAAATAAAAACCATGGTCATAAAAGAAAAGATTTCAAAATTGAGCTTCCAAAGAACAATGCAAATTTCAGCCACAGGTACAAGTTACACCAATTGCTCTCCGAGAACTTTTGTCGAACACCTAGCAGATACAACCAAGATAATAGAACTCGGTTAATCTACTAGCGCTGAAATAGAGGTAAGCACAAATTTCCGGCACCTAAAAAAGTTTTAGAATAATGTAATCTCTAACTCTAGTTCCGCTTCTCCCTTGCCTTCAATAACATCAAAAACCCAGAATTTCAAAACATCATAAGTCATAACATGACCAAAAAAAAAAACAAAACCAAGTGCAAAATCTATAATACAAAGGGCAAAACTTAGATACAGTATCTTAGGTGTTGTTCTTTAGGTTTCTTTCTTAAAATTCTACCATGTGGTTACTTAACTAAAAAAAATACACTTTCATTCAATGAGAAAAAATCCACATGACAGAATTTTAAAAAGAGAACCTAAGGAACAGTACTTAAGTCTTGCCCTAATACAAAATACACCAAAATCAGCACCAATAAAGTAGACAGTCCTAAGGGCACACATTAACCTGACCCTTAGTAATGAATTTTACTAATGTGTGTCTTAAGAGCATACAATAATTAATCATTTTTTAAAATATTTTCTTGAGAATTGAAAAAGTATTGACAACTTTTTGAATTTACAAAAAAATATTTCTAAAAATAGATGGTTTAATATTAAGTTATTAACGCACAAAAATCATAGCCTGTTCAATTACTGCGCAAGAAACAAAAAAGCATTAAACTTTAACCGTTTACAACACAAAAACTTCAAAAACCATCTACCTCGAGAAATCAAAACATCGGAAAATAAACAGCCAAATATCTACCACACAATATAGAATAAATAAATAAGGGTAAAATCTTATTTTGATTATTAAATTTTAACAAAAATTTGTTTTTTGTTCGTAAACTTTATCAAGTTTATCTTTTGTTTCCAATTTATTGAAAAGTTTGTTTTTTATCCTTAAATTATTGAAAACGTTTCACTTTCATCCTTAAACTTAAAAAATATCTACTTCTTATTTTTGTTCATTCTTAAATTATTGAAAAAAAATTCTTTTTTAAACCATTTTTTTGTCCTTAAATTATTTTAAAAAAAACTCTTGATGAATTTTTTTTTTTTTTTCCAAATTTGAGTACCCAAAATAGTATTTTTACCCAATAAATAAATTGGGTACCTTTCTTGGCAGACTTGGACGGTCCAATAGGAAGTTAGGAACTGCATCAACCTACAAAATGAAGAAATATCAAAACACCAAAACAATAATAATTGAAATAAAAAACTAAAAATAAAGTATTTTCACAAAGATGTGATATTTGTATTAATCAAAAAAGAAGGGGGCAAAAGAAACTTTAATTTGGTAGCTGACTTCTTACTCGATTTGCCCGTAGTTGATGAAGAAGGTAGCTAACCTTTTTTGTGTGTCAGTAATTAGTTATTTAACTTGTAAATTCTGTTGTTGAATATAGAAGAAATCATAAAGTTCAATTCATTGAAATAAAATATTATAATTCTTGATTAAATAACTGATTGCCATACAATGCACACACACTCATGAGCAAATTATTTCGCAGTAATGCACTGAGCTACAAAGCCTGCATTAACTTTAGGGATGGCAATTTAAATCCGATCCGCGGATACCCGGTCTAGCCCGACCCTAATGGGCCGGGTTTTACCCGGTCCGATAAAGATTAGGGTCGGGTATGGATTTTAAAAAAAAAACCCGAAGCGGGTCCGGGTTTTATCAAAAAAATCCAGACCCGACCCGGAACCCGACCCGGATAAATTACCGGTTAAATACCCGGAATATGAAAATACTAAAATACCCCTTATATATATATATTTTATGATTTTGTAAGAAACCCTAATTCTCTACTCTCTACTCTCTCACACTCACACCAGCCGCCTCTCACACTCAGCCTTGTGCCCCTGCCCTCTCGCCTCTCTCACACTCACAGCCAGCCGCCCTCTTGCCTCAGCACACAGCCCTCGCCTCGCCTCTCTCACACTCACAGCCAGTCGCAGCTCTCGCCTCGCCTCGCCAGCACACAGCCCTCGCCTCGCCTCTCTCACACTCACAGCCAGTCGCAGCTCTCGCCTCGCCTCTCCTCGCGGCCTCGCCTCGCCTCGCTTCGCCGCCTCGCCTCGCCTTGCCTCAGCACAGATTTGAGGTAATGATTGTTTTTGCCTTTTGAAAAGCTCAGCTGGGTTTGATTTGGTTTTGTTCAATTTTGTCATGTTTTGGTTTGTGATTATTGTTTATGATCTGGGTTTGATTTGGTTTTGTTCAATTTTTTTTTATTTTTTTAATTCCAATAGAATCTCAAGTGAAGATGTAGTTCATTTCCTTCTAGTCACCTGTTTGTGATATATTCAGATATTCTTGACTTACATGCACTCTTTTTTTCATCTTTTTAAATGTCAAATGATAAGCTTGTTGGATTAGGATTGAAAAGAGAATCTCTAATCTGAATATTTTCATTTATTTTTTCCCCCACTGAGCTTCTTGATACAATTAATTATCGTGCTACTCAACAAGTAAACAGATGCACTAGTAAATAGTTATATAGTTGAAAGCAATTGTTGTGTATTCCTTTGCCACTCAACTAGTTTTTTTCCCAGTAATTGCTCTGATTTTTGGTACCATGATTAATCCTTGTTTCAAATGTCTTTAAGAAAAAAAAATCCCAATTGTTGTGTATTCCTTTCTACAGTTGTAAGGCTCTGGTAATTATGGTGGAACATGTTTGCACTAGAAAATGGTATACTCTAGGGGTGAAGAGCTTTATATTGTTTAGAGTCTAGCTGAGATGATATGATTTTCTGTAGATATCCATTGAAAAATCCTCAACATATGAAGTTTTATCTATTAAAATGGGAAGTATTCATGTAATTTCCGATGTGATTGGTAATTTTTTATCTGACTGATTCTCCTTAAACAAGGGCAAACTGTGCACTGAATCATGCTACCTGGCTTCTAAATGTGTTGTGGTATAGTTTTAGTATGATTTGAGATAGTTAGGTATTGTAGAGATGCAAGAGATGTGTCCTTATGTTTTGCAAGGAATATTGACATTCTTTTCTCCAGCATAAAGGTAGTGATGCTTCTGAATCATGAAAATCCTGTGTGTTTGTAATCTTGGGTCCCTTCCCTTTCATGTTCAGAGCGAAGTATCATTGGGTTGTATAATATATCTCTCTCCATTAATTAGGCCCCTAGGTTGAATCTTAGAGAGTCTATAAGTACACCATTGGTGGCATTTGGAAGACTGTTCACTGTTGTCCAAAATTTTTGAATACCACGTTAAGAGCCAGAGAGCTTGTAACTCCTTGTCAAGCTAATCCTTGACAAAGTGCTTGTAGGTGCACCTCACCACTTATTAGTGTGTGTAAGAAGCTGTTGAATTCCTAACTTGTCTCTTGAGTTCAGTATACACATCACCAAAAGTTGGATGTCATTTTGGTACACATGTAGATGGCCAGCTCTGCATGTTAAGTGCCAGAGAGCTAGTAACTCCATGTCTAGCCAATTTTTTGACAAAGTGCTTGTAGGTGCACCTCACCGCTCATTAGTGTGTAAGAAGTTGTCGAATTCCTAACTTGTCTCTTGAGTTCAGTATACACATCGCCAAAACTTGGATGTCATTGTTCAGTACCATGATTAATCCTTGTTTCAAATGTCTTTAAGAAAAAAAAATCTCAATTGATAATTTTTTGCTTACTGATCCCAATTGATAATTATATCATATAATTACACTGCTACACATATGACCCTATAAAAAATCACTTCAAAATTATTAGTCTATCAAGTAATTCATGTCACATGATTTTGTGTTTGTTGTGAATGCAGAGCCTAAAACGGAGATGGAAAACACAAACAAATTGTATTTTTATATTTGCTTGTTACAAATTGATGAAGTTTATTCCATTTTTTAATTCCTTGTTGTTGTAGGTTCTTCAACTATGTCTGGTGATTGTGATTTTCAAACAATTCTTGATAATAAGGAGCCTAATGAAGAGGAAGGGAGTTGTGTCACAGTTGTGGACGATTAAACATTTTGTTATAATTTAGTAGCCGTTTTAATTTCTTAGACTTGTTAGATTAATTTGTTGGTTTGTAATTATTCTAAACCATTTGCAATTTCTTAGTCTTTTTAATTTGTTGATTTATGGAGGATAAGACATTTTGTAATTTCTTAGATTTGTGAGGTTTATTTTGTAGCTTTTTAAGTAATTTATTGCCATATAAGATGATTTTGGGTGCCATATAATGATATAAATGGAGGTAAATGATTTGGCTACCATATAACAGGGCAAATTTTGGCATTTGGGCCATGTTAAATGACTTGAATGGGCTTGAATTTAGGAAAAAAAATTTAATGGGCTTCAAATTTTTTTTTTTTTTTGGTTGGGCTAAATTTGGGCCCAATAAGTTAAACGGGGCCCGCGGGATTCGGCGGGGCGGGTCTGGGCCCCGAGAAAAAACCCGATTATTATTCGGGCCGGGTCCGGGTTTCGGGTCTTGGCCCGCAGGTCAGGTCCGGGTATGCAAAAACCCGGCCCGAACCCGACCCGTTGCCATTCCTAATTAACTTGACATGAAAACCACCATCAAAAATAGAGAAACATGAACCATCACCGACAAAAACAAATAATAACTAACAGAGACAATTGACAATACCTCTAGGTTAAACTTGTACTTGAAACCAAAGGGGTTGGAAATTTTGAATGTTGCGCTTGGTAAAATTACCAGTAATCTCCAGTAATTGAATAATAAAAATTGATATTTCAAAAACCCTAATTTTGAACTCAACAGATAAAATTTAAAAAAAAAAAAACCATGCAGATAAAATTTAACTAAAAACTAGTGAAATTCAACAACAGATATTAGAACTATGCAAATAAAACAAATTGAAAATTTTCAAGTATTAGAAGGCCTTACCACTCCGGCTGTCCGAGAAATGGAATGCTTTTTAAGATGTGTTGGTTATGGTGACAATTTTTTTTTTTTTTTTGGTGATAAATCATAATTTTTTTAAAAAAAAAGGACACTTAGGGGCTATTTGGATGTTTTTTTTTGTCACTCAATTTCCGTCACTCATCACTCATCACTCATCACTTTAAAATACCACACCCGTTTGGCACCATCACTCACTTCCCATCACTCAATATTTTTCACACTGTTTGTGGGTCCCATACCTGTCACTCGGTGCAGCTTTTTTGTTTTTTTTTTTGTTTTTAGTACCCTGTACCCTGATCACCCAAACCTAGTGAAAGAAGAAAAAAAAATCTAGAAACCCGAACCCAGTGAAAAAAAAAAAAAAGAACTGAAGAGTGAAGACCAAACCAGTGAAAGAAGAAGAAGAAAAAGTCAGTTGGTTAAAAGGTGCAGCTGAGTTATGACTAGTGGATCCCCCATGTGTGTTTAATTACAAAAATGCCATTGAGTTATGAGTTATGGAACTGAAAACAGTCAAAATGTGTTTTCAGTTTCCATAACTCATACTCAAAAATTAGAGAATTGAGTGATGGAAATAGAATTATGGTGCTCCCAAACGAACTTCTCGCTATGGATCCCACTATTTTTGAGTTATGAGTTATGGAAACAGAGTTATGAGTTATGGAAATTGATGATCCAAATAGCCCCTTATTAACGAAAACACAACTTTGTCAACGCTAATTTGAGTGGAGGGGCAGTGATTATCATCTAAGAAAATTGAAAATCAGTGTGTTCAAACTTGAGGCTTGGAGGTGGTGTTCACAATGAAACCACGTATAGCAAATTGGTTTGTTCAAAATTGAAAGATTTGGGTGATTTTGTAAGGATGGATAAGATGGTGAGTTTTGGAGAATATGGTGTGTTGGAGAGGAGAAGGTATTTGGTATCAAATAATACCATGTTAACGATATCAAAATCCAATAAGTATGAGATATGTCAGAAAAAAAAAAAAAAAAAAAAAAAAAAAAAAAAAAAAAAAAAAAAAACACCACCTTACTAACAAATGAAAGATGTTAGAGCATCCACACCAGTTGATGTAAAAGTTTCTAAAATAAACATAACTACCAATTTTACACATTTTGAGCAAAAAAACACCCACATCAGTGGGTTTAAAAATGTCTAAAATTTTGTAAATCCATCTCCGAACTACAGTAACCGTGTATATTAACATGGTTACTGTAGCTCGTTTATCCCATTATTTTATCATTTCTGTTCGCTCTTTTTTTTCCTCTCCTTTCTGTGCTCAACAAACCCAGCTAAAACTCAACTCCTCATCCTCTTCTTTTTCCTCAGATGCACACAAACACACCCACACACAAACACATCCACATACAGATACACTTGCTCAAAAAAAAAAAAAAACATAGATACACAAACATAGATCGGCGCTTGATTGGAGCTTGACTGGATCGGAGCTCGGAGCTCGTGGATCGGAGCGGATCGGAGCTAAGGAGAGTAGATCGGAGCTCGGATCGGAGCGTGGATCGGAGCGGTCGGAGCTAGGGAGAGTAGATAGGAGCTCGGAGCTCGTGGATAGGAGCGGATTGGAGCTAGGGAGAGTAGATCGGAGCTCGGATCGGAGCTAGGGAGAGTAGATTGGAGCGTGGATCGGAGCGTATCGAAGTGGATCGGAGCTAGGGAGAGTAGATCGGAGCTCGGAGCTTATGGATCAGAGCGGATCGGGGCGGATCGGAGAGTTGATCGAGAGGGAGAGTTGATCTGAAATGGGTAGAGAGAGAGAGAGAGAGAAAGAGCGCGCGAAAGAGAAATGAATCAAAAATGAAGAGAAGGAGAGAGAGAGGCGCGCGTATATAGTCTGGCAGTTGTGAGAAATAATAAAAAAGTGAGAAAATTGATTATTTAATTAATAGAGGTGGTAGAATAGATGAACTGATGTGGGTGTTTTGTAAAAGTGAATGTGTAAAATCTTAAAAGTAGGTTTTTTGTGTAAAATAGACGGAATCTTTTACACGAGCTGATGTGGTTGCTCTTAGTGAGTAATTATTTTTGTACACATATCTCACATTTATTGAATTTTGACACAAATGACATGGTATCGTTTGACACAAAATACTTTTTCATCGGAGAGAGTGTGTGTGTATCTATTGGATTTGCATTTGTGTTTTCCAGGAGTGAGAGTAAAACTTATGTTATAAAAAAAATTCAATGACAACTCAACAAATAGAGGAAAAGAGAGAATGAAATTGTAGCAATGGTTGGTGCGGAAACATGTCAATGTTGGTGGAACGGAAAGAGAAGGGTTTGAGGGGATTGATAGGGAGAGAGATGTGAGAGTTGAAGGGCTTTGTGTAAGGGAGAGAGGTGAGAGGTGAAGGATTTTCTCAGTGTACCATGTGAAAAGAAAGAGGGAGAGATGAAAATCATGTTTGAAGAGTAATCTCGAGCACAGATGGGTTGCATTTTGAAAAAAAAATACAAAATTTAAAATAAATAAGCAAAATAGTATTGGTAATATAGAAAATTGTGGAAGTTTCAAAGCATATGTCACAAGGCTCATAACATGAGGAAGTCAACTAATAGTCAAATTTCTTCGAATTTATAGTATTTATAGATAATGCAATTTAACTAAGATTGTGGTTAATGGAATTTTATTTCTCAATATTTAAATGTTTTGTGGCAATATTTTTTTATAAGTTTCTTAAACGAATCATGGTTACTTTCCATATACCATTTTAAAAATCCTAAACGGTTAGGAATGCAATAATTAAATAAGAACTAGTTGATTCTATAAAATTTAAATTAAAACTTCATAAAAATAAACATAAATATAAAAAATATATATCTACATATGCATATGCATACAAACGATATTTTAAAAAAAAAAATTAGGTTTAGTTATCATTTTGGTCCATAACATTTTAGTAATATGTCAAATTAGTCCCTAATATTTTAGTATTGTGTACAAATAGATCTTGTTGTTAAATGGTAGATAAAAAAGCTGATGTAACTACATTATCATTTACTTTTATATATCATCTATTATTTTTAAATCCATCATATAGGCAGTGTCATGCAAGGTTATCAAAATCGCGATCCTACGTAGAATCGATGAAGGTAGGTAGGATCATAGATCAGAGGATCGGATCGTAAATCGTAAGATCCTACATATTTATATATTTAAAGCAAAAAACACATTAATAATGACTTTGTATGTTGAATAATCACGTAAATTATAAATTCATCCATAAAAAAACTAAGATTTGCATCACATGATGTGATTTGCATGTCATACCTCGCTAAGTTTAAACTAACGAAACAGATATATTTAAGTTTTAATCCAATGTATCTAAAAAGTTCAATAAATGTTTAATTAGTAACCAAATACCAAAATATTTATCAAAACATATGAAAAATATTTTCCAAGTTCTAAGTTCCAAATTTGAAATCCAAAATAAGTTAGCAAATAGAAACTAGCTAACTACAATGTGAAATCTAAAAGCAAGATGAATACTAAAGTGAAGTGAATATTTAATTATTCACATTCTAAGGTTCTTATAACCACCATCCTAAATTCCTAATCATCATCATCCATTTCATCATCTATTTAGACATTATATATTTGTATACTAAAACTGCAAAAGATATCAAAATACAATTTTACACTTAACTATTTAAGTTATACCACTCAGCAACAATTAAAGAGTATGCTCAAAAAAATCAATCAATCAATATACAAATACAAGCATAACTGATAAAATTATATATAAAAAAATATTTTAGTAATATTAGAACACAAATTAGTATATTGGTCAAACAAATTTAACAACATTATAACTTAAAAGACAGCAAAGCCAACATCAAATTCTTCATTTGAAAATCATGAATTATTCATTCATTTTGATTACAAGTGAACTAGAAACTAGAAAATATTTGCTTAGGTTAATATAATTTTATACATATAAAAAAAAAGTCATACCATCACAATATGAAAAAATAAAAACCCTTACAGCTTCATCAAAACAAAAAAAATTATCCCATAAATAAAACCAAACATTTATGTTTTTGGTAGGATTGGTAGAATCTAATACGATCCTACGTATGATCCTATCATTTTTACGATCCTAGTGCGATCCTAAACGTTTTGGTGATGTGGGATCGTAAAATCGTGCGATCCTACAATCTTGATTGCGATTTTGACAACCATGGTGTCATGGATATTTAATTTAGAATTCTATTTACCTTGGTATAGGAGTATTGGCAGCAATATTAGCCCCTAACAAATTGGATTTCAAATCTCTTTGTTAATCACATCAATAAGAAAATTGATGTAAATATCAAAAAAAAAAAAATTTACCATTCTATTGTCTCTATTTGTATAACAACTTTATCTCTATAAGCATTAAATTGAAACAAATAATGGAAAAGAGTGTTTTAAACACTCATTCTCCTTGATAGCTTTTTAAATTTAATATATGTATACACCTATCAACCAGTATTCGTGTTCTATCTACATGACCCATTATCAACCAGTATCTGTAGACATCTATCAACTAGTTTTTATTTAATCATTATCTTTCTTAAAAGAAATCGAGAGAATTAGGCCCCGTTTAGTACATCCACTCAAACACATATTTTCAGTTTTTAAACAACATTACACGTATTTCCACACACTTTTTCACCCACACGTATTTTCACACATGTTTTCAATTTTTAAGTGCATGTACCCACTGTTTTAAAAACCGGACCGGATTGGCCGGTCCGGCCAGTTCAACCGGGAAAACCGGTGCAGTCCAGTCTGGTTAAATACCTCAAAACCGGTCAACAACCGGTCAAAAACCGGAAATTTTGAAAAAAAACGGTTTTATTTTCGGTTCGGTTTTTAAAACCATGCATGTACCAAATACCCCCCTTAGATTTGAATATAGTTTTTTGGCAAAAGAAAGCGCTACAAGTTTGTGTATCATTTGGATGATTTGGTTGTAATTCTTTACACAATATGGAAAACGTTTATATTGATTATAGGGTATTTAACATGAAGTGTTCCTTGGGTTTAAAGCAAAGGCTAGATATAAAGCTTTATTTCAAATGAATCTTCCAGTTTAGTCTAACTTTCATATATATATGACATTTATTTTTTAATAGTTAAATGTTTAATTTGTTGTAATCTTTTTCCATAATATGTGTAATAAACTTTAACGAATCATGTTTGTGTTTCATATAACATTTTAATTTTTTTAAAGGTTAGAATTGTAAAAATTAAGAACCGTTTTTTTTTACAATATTTAAATAAAAAATTTGCAAACATAAACATTCCATATTTGCTAATATAAAAATTTGTTTTAATTAACATTTTGGTTCCTAACATTTCATGTGTCAGTTTTGTCGCTAACATTTTAAAATTGTGTTAAAATAGCTTCTGCCGTTAAGTGGTGGAGGAAAGAAATTGACGTGATTGAGGTGACTATGTGAGAATATTATTTTAAGTGATTTGATTTAATTTATGAATCATCATCAGCATCGTCATTATTATTATTATTTCTGGTAGAAAGCTACATAAAGGTTGTGGGTAACATGTTTTACATTATATATAAACCTAAAGATATTTTTGGATGATTAAATAATTTCTATAAAATTTTAGAGAAGTGTTATGTCTCTAATATTTTCACAACAAATTATAGGTGTTTAGTTATATTATTAGTTATAATTTGAATCTATTACTAACATTACTTTTTTCCCACAGTAATAACAACATGTAACAAACTGCCACTTAAAATTTATTGTAAAAATGTTATGAACATAACATTTTACAAAATTTTAAGAATGAACTTAATATTTGTATAATTACATTCTTGAACATCTAAGTTCTAGTGCACCACATTTTTGAGAATTTGGATGCCAAGGGACTATGAATTTCTCAAATTAAACATTATATTAATGGGATTGAGGTAAAGTGTCAATTTTATTCCTATTTTAAAAAAGACAAATAAAAAGTGAATGATATAAAATTAAAACCATGCACTTTTTTCCTTTCTATTCTTTATTTTATTGCATTGGACAAGCGTGAGCCCCTCTGTTCCCTGTTGGCACTGGCGGAGCCAGAGGGGGGCGAGGGGCACCTCCCCCCCCCCCGACTCTTTTTTTTTTATTTTTTGTATTAGTAGTCACATGGAGGAAAAAAAAAAAAAAAAAAGACTTCTACTTATTGAAACTTGAAAGTGACCAAACCACTTATTATTTCATTATTTTTTTATTTTTATTTTATATCATTATTTACACAATTTTTACTATTTATGATACTTTGCATAGCATTTTATCTTTGAATGATGCTAGAGATATTACAAATTTTACTACTTATGTCTTACAAATTGGCATGTTATCAATCACAAAAAATAATTTCAAACATCTATTCATTATATTTTTTAAGTAACACTAATCATATTTCAAACATTTTAGTAGCTATGAATTGGTTTTTTTTGTTTATTTATTTTAATAATATGAAATATATTCATATTTGCTTACAATCGTTTATTTATCTTGTTATTATTGTTGATTAATGTTTTTTAGATAAATTTCACTTTTAATATCGTCTTTTAATTTTGCCCCCTCTAGACTAAAATCTTAGCTCCGCCACTTACTGTGATCTTTTTTTTTTTTTTTTTTTACCCTTTCTGTGGGCCTTTTTCTGTCCTTTGTGCTAGTTTTCGTAGTCCTCTTCGTGGATCTTGAGCCAGCCTTGTAGGGTTGTTTCTCTCTCGTAGGTGGTGGTCCAGATCTATGCTTCTTCAGTCTAGATATGCCTTAGACCGGTTTGGATCTAAGTTCCTTTGCACCAAAATGTTTGGATTTAGAAGCTGGAGTTCAAGCACCAAATGGGTTCCTCCTCGTGGCTACCGAGCATCTATGGGTTCCTCTTAAGGAGAGCTTTGGTTTTTTGGTTCTCAATTTGTATTGATGCTTTATCATGAGATTTTGATTCTATTATATGTAATTTTTCTTTGAGAGTTTTGTTCTCTCCCAACATATATTGTTGTTGATTTTAGCAATACAAATTCTGCCGTTTATAATCTCAAAAAAATCTCTTTCACTCCACTCTGATTTGAAGGGGGAAAAAAAAGAAAGAAAAAGAGAGAGATAAAGGATAAAGAAAATAAATATAAACTCCATTGAAATGCAATTCGGAGGTTCGAACTAGCTCTAGTTAACAAAGTTCTTTGGTGTTAAATGCTAGTCAGCTCAGGTCAAATATTGTACTCGGAGGAATAAAGGGTTTCATGGGAGAACAAAGAGACTAACCGTATCGTACAGTCCTATGAACCATGATACCACTTCAAAATGTTTGCATGTGTTCATTTGCCTAAGCTTAAAAAATGAAATGAAATATGACTTTACTTTTACATAATAAACACTTCAAACAAAGTAAACCAATAAAAATAAACTATCCGAAACACATACACTAAACTCTTTACCATCAGAAAACTACTTTGCAGTTTACATTCCAGGAAAAAATTAAATAACATAACCAAAAAAATTGATTTTTTTTTTAATTTATTAAAAAGAAGAGTAGAAGAAATTCGTATTTATCACTTTGGAAAAAATTGAATAATTGTGACCATACACTCTGAGTTAAGACATGTAGGTCCGAATTCAAGTAGTGCACTTAAGCTACTTCCATCACTATCCATCATAAAAATTAAAAAGACCACAACAATGTCCAAGCTAGTTATCAACTTGCCATGGTCCACACCTCCTTTCTTTTCCACGAATTATGAACCACAAAAGCCACTGTTCTGTTCCTTTCACAATCCTATAAAATCATATATCTCAAATTGTCTATGTGTTAATGCCACTCAAATGGCTTGCTTCTTGAGAATTTAAGACCAGGAAAAACAAATGTTTTCTATCAATTCATGCTATGTATAAATGGACTAATGGAGTCTCTAATTGTCACACAGAACTTTATTCTGTTTGGATATCAAATGTTATAATTGACGTTACATAAAGCTTTTAGAAATTCAGAACTTATCTAAGTTAGGCAGTTAGTTGTCAAGTTTTGAATTTTCCCAAAAGATTTTTTTTTGTTTTTGGTTTAATATCACTATTGTTATCTTAAACTTGAATTCTAGGAGAGCTAGAGCACACCTTTCTAAGGAACCTCAGAGTCTCAGACAAAATAGTTAAACTTACGTTGTATTGTCTAAACTTGTTTAGGTAGTGCAGAGAAATTATAAGCGTATAAAGGTTGGTTAATAATTAATTAACAAAGGAATTAATTAAAAAATTGACCTACAAACTGAAAGAAAGAAATAGTTGGGTAAGTGTCCCCTCCAATGGAAACCTAATGTTGGGCATGATATGGACCTCTTCTTGACCAATGGCCGCATTTCTAATTTCGAAGTTTGGACAGCTTGCCCAAGAGGGAATACAATCATACTCGTACATACCCTTTTTATTTATTTTTATAAGTTTCAAGTGCTAGGTTAATTTGTAAATTGCAATATAAGTTTCTCAGAGAGCAGGAGGTTTTTAAGTTGTACGTCTATCTGAATTATGTTATGATCATTGATACTTATGATGATGAACATTGGAGGTTGGAAACTCAACAAATTTGAGGCTGTGAAAGAAAGATGCATTTTTTTTTAAAATTGCTTTCTGAAAAAATCAGCAAGAAAATAAAAGAAAATCAAGGCAAAATCTCTGTGTGATCAATTGCATAGTTTGGTGGCTAGCAAGTATGTGTTTCTAATTTTTAAAGCAAGATCGATATCTTGTGGCCACATCAATAGGCCCCAGGACTTCAGAGTTCCGGCCCCATGCAAAATTAAACAAATTAAGATTTTCCTAAACAATGTTGATTCCTAAAAATTATTATTACTAACTTGTAACCCCATGTATATGCATGGATACACTTAAATGTATATAATAAAATGCATAATATAATTCCTATATATATAATTTAAATACTATTGATAGTCATTTTTATAATATTTTCGTTAACTCTTTTAAAAAAATTTGTAAGGATATTATTAGGTATAAAATATAAATTGTCCATGTTTTTTTAAAATTATTATGAAATACTTTTTTATGATTTATTTATTTTAGACTCTTTAGTTTTTGTACTTAATAATTCACTTGGATGAATATTTATGATGTAGTCTCACATTTGATTCTAAAATTAAGAAATAAAACTTTTTAAGAATAAATAATTTAGGACACATGACCCAAAATTATAACTTCAATTTGAAATTCTAATTTAAGTTTTTCTCAGCTTCACCTACTACTATTATTATTATTATTATTATTATTATTATTACTATGTAAAGACAAGAAATTGACTTCTTTTTTCTTTTTTTCTTACATGTCACGTGTTAAGAATCTTATAATTTAACGTTGACACTTTCTGATATTTCTAATGAAAATATTCATAATATAAAGAAAGAAAAAGAAAAAGAAAGAAAGAAGGAAGGTGTACCAAAGTTTCACTTAATCTTCGGCATATATTAATCCATTTAGGCCTGGAAAGTATACCCGTCAACACAGATTGACGAAAGAATTTTAGTAATTGTTATATTCAACTCTGTTCTTCACTTCCCACTTAATCATTTTGACCATAGCCTCTTCAGAAGGGCTGGGACTCAAGTAATTTTCTCTACAGATTGCGCAGATCCTTAATGATAGTAGTGGGCTTGACTCTTCTATCAAGAATATATGTTTCTCTTATCATCTTCCTCGAAGCAGCATATGAAGGAAAGTATATACGTCCAACAAGGATCATTGACAATTTGACACTATAAATTTACTTCTTATTGATGACAATGGCATATATATTCTGTCCCCACATTTTATTATTACTTCTTGTGTGGGTTATTGCTAGCTAGCTGCAAATCACGTTGTTCTCTGACATGATTATCAATATCAAGTATCAACCACCTTCTTTCATGGCACATACGGTAATCAACTTTCTTGTACCAGCTGCAACAATTTAGAAGAAAATTTAGGTTTTTTTTTTTTTTGCAAAATGATAACATTTTGTGGGTTAAGTTTTAACTCAGTTAGAAAATCTCTCTGATCTCAATTATTTCCCAACAGCAAAACTTGACCATTTGACGTTAATATTGAGCAAAATGATGCGTAAGCTCCAAAATTCAACCTAATGAATTTTGTTTGAGGTAAAATCGTTTTTTTTTTTTTTTAATTCAATTATCAAAACAACAACAGCATTAGCGGAAAAAGGATGGTAAATTATGAGAATGAAGTAGCATGTTCTAGAAAATGTCCAAATGTTATTGTGTCTCATATATATATATATATATATATATATATATATATATATATATATATATATATATATTGGTAAACTATGTGTCTCATATTTGAAAACATAAAAAGAAGATAATAAATCAATCAAATCTTCCATGAAATCATGCAAAATTATTCCAACTACGTTTAACCACATTGAAAAGTACATTGGAAGTACATGTAAAAATTATTTTTTATCCTAGGAAATCCATTGTGTCTACCAAGCCACCCTACCTAATAATAGAAGTATATATTGATATAACAAACCTACCATTTGGAAAACTTAAGACACCATAATTAATTTGGGCTTATACTTACTTTTCTTTCACGATCTTCGTTGGGGAAATTGAATAATAATTTCAGTATAAAGTATTTAATTATGAAAAAGAACTTGTTCCCCTTCAAAGAAGCCCCATGTTGGGTATGATTATGCCTTTTCCCGACATGTGGCCGCACCCAATTTAAGAAATTTAGAGGCCAAGAACTGATAGGGGCTCATCATTGTCGTTTGGTAAGCTTATCTTTAATTATAGAGTGGACTAGGGGGGTCTGCTTTCATTTTCTCATACTCGACCCCAATTTTTTTCAAATTATTTGCAAAAAATTATACGTGTTATAAATGCATTAAAGTTTCATGAAATTACATTATACATATATAGTACTGTGTTTGTACTATCGTATTTACCACATATATTTATACTGCTTGTACTATACATAGTGTGTTTTTATACAACACAATAAAATGTAAAGTTTAATAAACAATCTTTCAGACTTTAACGTATTCATTCTTAAATCTATGAACTATGGAGTCGACTTCTGATTACAAATGCAAACACATTTGTACATAAGAAGCAATAGTTTTGTATGGATGACCTTAAAGAATGAGAACATATATAACATCTCCTTCCTAGGTTTCTTTATGTTATCTTGCTAAATCTTTATTCTATAACGTGACTTCTTTCATTAAATTATTAAATCGAATTATTTGTAATCAATAGGACTGATTAGTGCTACAAAATATACTGCATCAACTGAAACACGTGACTTTTTTTTTGAGAATGGAAACACGTGACGTGACCTTAATTAAGCTCAACCACCCGAGTTTCTGTAATAAGTTAAACTTATATTGGTTGTACCGTGAATATTGGTTGAACTCATCCCACAACTTTATAATGCAGGGTGGATTTCAGTTAGTTAAATTAGTAAGGTCTCTGATAGTTGAATAAGAGATTTGAAGTTCAATTTTCGCCTGCACCAAAAATCGATTGGTACCTTGGTCTGATGATAAAGAACTATCATCAAGAGTGAACGTCATAGGTTGAAACTTTCTCTCTCTCTTCCAAAAAAATAAACCTTTATAATGCAGTGTTCCATTTGTATTTATTGATCTGCATGAAAACTATAATAATGTCCTAAAAGTTTTAAACAGACTTCTGCTTTTGCTTTGTACCATAGATATTGACTTCTTGGCAGTTATTTTGGAATAAGTAGTCTAATCCAGTTATATCTCATTCATTCAACCTATTCAATCGTCATTATTGAACTTTTTTTTTTTGTATCAAAGAAATTATCTTCTTTCTCTCTATAATTCATAAGTGTACAATACACATGGCCCCACAAAGAAAATTTATCCCCGAAATTAACAGGAAGATATATGGCAAATATTTCGAAAAGCATAGATAATATATATATATATATATACACACACACACTAAATAAGAACTTTAAGAGCTTGGCCAATTACATTTGTCAAATTACTAGGGTGAGAGCTTTGATTTGTCGAACATTCTTAATCTATAAAATGAGGGATATTGCTATATATATATATATATATATATATATATAGATATATATGATAAACAATATTTTAAACCACATAGTTTCGAAATTATTTCAACTTAAACTCTATACTTTAAAAAAATGATTCAATTCAAACTACGAACCTATTATATATAAATGAATGATAAAATATTTATATTTAAATTAGATTACACCGTGTGACTTTGAGTGAACTAGTGTTTACTGAAAAATTACGTAAAAAGGCGTGAGTTAATACATTGCTTCAAATTATATGTAAGGATTATAATTTTGTCAATTGAAGTTCTAAAAGTTATCAAATCAATTCAATTTGAAATATTTGTCCACCTTCGCTATTCATTTCCTTTATTTAAAAAAAAAGTAATTGAGTAGAGAAAAGCTGAAAACCATGAACTAAAATTCCTTTTTCACCTAAGGTTTGTCACGTAATTTAAAATTTATTCCAAATTAAACCCGATATTTAAAAAATTTCAATTAAAATGACACGCCTATTATATATAGAGCGTTATGAAACATGCATAAATTAAACAACAAAGTGTGACTTAGAGTGAAATAATATTTAGGGGAAGTTACATAAAAGGGCTCAAAGTTTATCTTTTTTTTCAAATTAGGTCCTAGTAATTTTGTTAAATAAAGATTCAAATTTATGAAATTATGAAATTCGAAGCATTTGCCAATTTTCATTATTCATTCCCATTACTCTGGGCAGTAACATAGCAAATGAACACGGGAAACGATGAATTAAAATTTGCATTTCATTTAGGGTTTTATTTATTTATTTTTAAACGCGGCTATAAACCTCTATATTTTAAAAAAAAATATTGGCTATAACAGCGTTTTCTAAAAACACCACTAAAAAAGGCTGCTATAGGCAGTATTTTTTAGTAGTGAATAGGAATGAATTAGAAATAGAGAAAAAAAAAAAGAGGACTTCAAATCAAAATAGCTTAACAAGTTTAAGAATTTAATTGACATAATTACAAACATGGTAGCTAATATGAAATATGGATAAACTTGGATTTCAATCCCCCTCCCTACTTAAGGTCTCACGGGTTACAATGAGTGCCACTTATTGAACATGAGAACAAGGGATTTACTCATAATAAAAAGGTACTTTATATTCCCACCCGTAGAACACACAATCAATATAAGTTTGAGACAATATCTCCATGTATTAAAAGGATTTAGAAAATTAGTTATATCTTTAAAAAATGTCAAAAATACCCCTAATCTAATTAGATAATATTTATTCTTAAAAAATAAAAAAATATAGTTAAAATTGTAATTCAACAAAATTCATAAAAAAAAAATACCCAATAAAATTTTTTTTTTCCTAAAAACTAGCACACACTAAACCCAACAGTTTTTTAATTTCTCAAAAATTTATTCTTTTGTAAGATCACTAACAATAGATAAATTCAAATTGAAAAATTACATTAAACTTAAAAAATATAAAAATCTCATCGCACATGCGGAACTTGTGTGATAAGGCTTATATATTATCCCCGAATGCAAAAAGATTTGTGATGAAGGAAACTCATAAACGTACATGAGTGAAGAGGTAGAGGAATACATGTATGGCTTCGGTGTACAAGTAGACAAGTACCAAATTAATACGTGGTTACCAAAGCACGCATCAGAGAGAGAAGAACTTATTCTGCGGAATATATATTGATAGTGACACAGTCAGAGAAGAGAGAGAGAGAGAGAGAGAGGTGCATGCACGCACGTTTTGTTAAAGAATGGGCATGTGAATTATGAATCCATATTGTAGGACGTAACGCGTGCACTGGCATATATATACCATATATGTCATATCCATGTGTTTCTGAGTTGTACTAATTTTCTCGAATGTCATCGAAGGGACCACATCTATATAGTCAGTCGCACACAGACATCACACACAGCAATTTCAAGAATAAAAATCGAACTATCGAAGGGAGGGTGGAAAAGGAAATCACTTTGTAGAACTAGAGTAAATTGTAAGCCCAGGGTTTTTATGCTTGAAGTTGAAAAGCAGTTTAGACTACAAATAAGTGCTGCTGATATATATACACACACACACACAATCAACATAACAAATTAGTTTAGAATCATTTTGTAAGGCACCATCTCACACGTAGATCTGGTAAACGAATTGGGTCGCAATCGGATTTGACTTGGTTGAGTCTGGGTTAGAAATGAGTAATCCTAAATGGGTTATCAAATCTATAATCCTAACACTGTCTTTTAAGAATTGAGTTCATCCAATATGAGTGACCCATATTTATTTTTTGGATAAATTTCACTAACTACTCCTGAGGTTTGGGGTAATGCCAAGCAAGTCCACAACTTCTCAAAACTAACCAATTTAGTCTCAAGTACAACTTAAACTCTAAATAGACTTAACATACATTATTTTTTAACTCTCCCTTCTCTCTCTTCTCCTCTCTGACCCAAACACCACCACAAACGTTTCTTCTCTCTTCTCCTCTCTGACTCAAAGCTCTTTTCTCTCTCAAATTACCACTATAACCACCGAGACATAATCAACGAGACCTACAGCAGAAGGTTGCGGAATGGGCTTTTTCTTCTTGATTTTTTTTTTCCAATATGCCGCTCCGTGAGCAAGGAGTGCCATGCATGAGCTACCTCTAATTCGCCGATCCAATCGGTGATGTCACTTTTTGCTAGAGATATGGGCGAATCTTTGATGCGAACCTCAATCGACATGCTTTGAGACCTAACAAATAATATTGGAATATTTGCCCAGGAAAGCTAAAATTCAGATTTTGATAGAACCATAACCCAACGTTTATAAGTGAAACGCGAACCAAAAGTTTAAGTAATAGACCTTGACTCAATGATTATAATTGAATCACAAACCGAAGGTATGAAGTTTAAACGCCACAATGAAGAATTCCTGATAACTTCACAGTTCCTGAAGAACCAAAAGAAGAGCAAAGCCTCACATTTTCTGATTTTTATTCAATAATCCTCTATTACAATGAGTGCATGCTATTTATAAGGCATGATTGAAAATAGAAAATATTTATTAAAAAAAAAACGTACTAAATAATAAAACTCTAATTAAAAGTTGATTTGGTCTGAAATTAGCATATCAAAAATAGGAAAATGGCTAAAAAAAATGCTCTAAATAATAAAAGCCCTAAATTCAGGTAGATTTGGTCTGAAATAGCAGCTCCAGAATAGGAAAAATCTCTATTAACTGATATAGAGCTGGAAAGTCAATCAGCCATTAATCCACGCCATAAATCATGCCCAATTAAGCCAGATCAGCCCTCAATAGCTTGGATTAAATTTATTACGCCTTTATCTTCCTTTGGGCCAAGTTTGGAATGTCCTGTGTTAGAATCAACCCAAATCTCTTGAATTAGCCCATTAAGTGCTTCTTTGATCTTCTTGGATCTTGCTCTTGTAATAGGCCCAACTAGAACATGCAATAGATCCTTGAATGCTTGCTGATTCTCATCAATCTTGGTGGTAAATCTTGGTTGCAAGTTTGATTTGGTATTTTCTATGTGGGTTGGATTTTTTTATTTTTTTGAATTGGTGGTGGTGATTTTTTGTTTGTGGGTCTCATTGATTATGGGTTTGAGTTTGAGAAAAGGTGGCTTTTGTTGAATTTTCTGGTGTTTCTGGGGTGGGGTTTGTGAACTTTGAGTTTGGGTTTGTGGGTATTTTCTGTGTATGTGAACTGTGGTGCGTGGGTTTAGTGGTTTGGGTGGCTGAAATTGGTTTGGTTCAACCTTGGGTTTTTGAATTGGTTTGATTTGGGTGGCTGTGACTGTAAATCTGTGGCGGTTGGGCTCCTATTTATGGTGTTGGTTTGTGGTGGTGGGCTTTGTGACGATGGTGGTGAGGCGGTGGTTATGGTCTCAACAAGTGGATTTGTGGGTTGTGGTGGTGTTTTTTTTTTCTTTTGGGTGCAATTTGAGTTTGGACTTGTGGGTTGTGTCATGAATCAGCGGCGTATATGGGTTGTGGGCCTATGGTGTTGTGGTTTGGTGGTGGTCATGTTGGTGGGTTGAGATAGAGTGAGAAGAGAGAAGAAACGTTTGTGATGGTGTTTGGGTCAGAAAGGAGAAGTGAGAGAAAGAAGAGTTAAAAAATAACGTTCTGTTAAGTCTGTTTAGAGTTTAAGTTGTACTTAGGATTAAATTAGTTAGTTTTGAGAAGTTGTGGACTTGCTTGGCATTACCCCAAACCTTAGGGGTAGTTAGTGAAATTTACCCTTATTTTTTTCATAAAGACTTAGTTATATTATCTATATTTTTTTAATACAAATAAGAGAATAAATAAATTTAAACAAAAATAAAATAAAATGTTAAATAATTCATAAAATTTAAAATTTACAATGTCCAAGTGAAATAATATATAAAATACTTAAGGTCTTACAACCCAAAGTTGTTCACTAGTCTTGTCAACACCACACAAGAATAGAAGAACAAAAATCATATGTGGACCATATCACATTATCAAGCTTGTTAGGTGCACCAATTGCATTTAAAATATAAATAAAGTTACATTACCTCACTACTAAAAAGTGAGGCATAGTGATTGTGGAGGTCCTCTCCCAACAACCTTGAGTTTTTGGGCTTAGACCCCCGATTTATTTATACTCTAGGTTGGATTTATCCCACAATGGGAGGATAGATAAATCAGGGATTGAAAATAAATCAAGAGTTATATTTTAGTTTCTTTCATTTGTGTTTGGTTAAAAGGGTAGAAAAGTGGAGGGATGAAAAACTTTTTTATTTAATTGAGAATAAAAATGTGAGAATTGAAAATAGAGTTTATATAAATTTACTATCATGTCCATATTACAAAAGGAAACACATTATACTTTTTTTTTTATATTGTGTATAGATAGAAACTTCATTAAAAAAAAAAAAAAAGAGAACGAGAAATTATGCCAAAACTATTTTCTAAAAACAAAAAACAAAAGCTATGAGTTTCAATTAGTTTAAATGGTGAAGTCTATGATAATTGAATAAGAGATCTGGAGGTTCAATTTTCACCTACACCAAAAATTAATTGGTGTCTTGGTTTGATGATAAAGAGCTATAATAAAGAGCGGGCATCATAGGTTGAAACTCTATAAAAAAAAAATGATGAGAAAAGAAACATATGAGCAACAAAGATTTATAAAAACAAAAAACAAAAAAAGAAGGAAACAATTTGATAACGCTAGCAAAATGAGTAATTTGTAGGTACTCTTAGAGCACGAAGAATGATGTTATTTCTTCTCATATTGATAGTGGGATCCATTTATTAAATTCATAGTATGGTCCACAATGAAATATGAATATAAAAAGAGGAAATACCATTTCATTATACTCTGGAATTCGTAAGAATTTTCCTAGCAAAAGACTTCCCAAAAAAAAAAAAAAAAGCCAACATGCCCAACACATCCAAAAGCTTAGTAACAAAGAAAGACAAAATCAAAGGAAAAAAAAGGGGGGGCGGGGGGGTGGGGGGGGAGAAGTCGGCAAAGAAGAACAATATGTAAGTGCAGAGACATTTTTGGCAACTCATTTCCATGAGTTTTTCTCTTTGTTTTGGAAAGAAAATATTTTGGTGGGTCTAGAAGAAAACACTCAAACCCCACCACTTTTTATTTCTCCCATCTCTTCAATCAAATACCCACTAAAAATATTTTCTCTCTACTTTTCTATTCTCAATTCTCCATCATCTCTAAAATCTTTCCAAACAAACAGACCCAAAGAATGGACGGTGTTCTCGTTTGTTATCTACTTACGAGTTGTCTGTAAATATCTATGTTTTATATATTATCTTTCCTCTCTCACCACCCACATGATCTTAATTTTGTCAAAAGGACAAATCAGCACAAAAGCTATTCCAAACTATAAACAATTTACTGAACAAAGTAGACAGCACAAGTTAGAGAGCCTTGGTCATTTTAGATTACATACCGAACGTAGGCCAATTAAAGTCACAATTCAGAAATGTTTCCATATTTGCGTGGAAAACACTTGATTGGTTGCGTGCAACGTACTTGAATCATAAATGTTTTGGTGGATTAGGAGTAAGGGCTAAAAATGGTTTTATGTGTGAAGATCTTTGTTTTCCCTGAAGGGATTGTAGTTAGGGTGCGGATCAAAATGTAAGCAAGGACACAGGCACTTTATGAAGGCACAAACTAGCTTGGCCAGACACAGACAAATGTAATTGGACCATTTTTTTCATAAATGTAAACAAACTGTTCTGCATGTCTGGTTCCAAGGAGAACAGCAGAAAAGAACAGAGAATATGAAAATTGCAGGTCCTCAGTTAGCATTATTAGTCTGCTTGGGACTGTTGAGTTTTGCAGCTTCTTATTGTAGGGTGGAACCTTCCCAGCATTTGAAACTTGAAAGCAAGACAAGAAAAGTCCGTTCAGCTGCTTTCAACGCTAGGTAGTATAAGAACGGAGCTACATAGAATCGTAGACTCGTAGTAATAACTGTGGTAGTTCTGTTTTAAATTCCAGACTTAAGAGCTTTTCTGTGCCCCCAATTCAGACTGGTATTCAATGAGGTATTAACTATTAGCAAGTTTTGATTCTCTTCTCTCTCATAAATATATTTATTGACAAATGCTAGAATCATAACTTTTACCGTTACTTACTTATGTAGCAAGTCATGTATTGTCATGAGGATAAAAAACAATCACCATCAAGCAAGTCTTAAATTCTATAGAATTTAAAGTAGAAAACTTTGGGTACAAAAGGGAAAGTGATTGCATTTAATGGACATTTCCCCCATTTAGTTTTGCAAAAATTCTCTATTTTAGATCACCAAAAAGTTATTATTATTTTTACTTTACATAATCACCTTAATAATTAATACACCCTATATCCTATTCTCTATTTCATTTCTAGTCTCTTCTCAGGAAAAAAAAAAAAAAAAATTCATCTCTAGTCTCTAGTAAAGAATGTGTTTTTATTAACCATAAGTTGTTTTTCCTAATAAGTTATTACAATTTACATGATATGTTCAAATTATATTTTAAATTGTCAAATTTATCAAAACTAATTCTAAAATACCAATATAAATCAAAAGAAACTATTTAAATAAGTGTAATTAAATTAACTTGTATTTGTTACCATTGGATTGAGTTGAGTTTGAAGAAACTATCAACCTAAACCCCACCCAAGACCTGAAAAAATAGTTTTCAAAATGCTTTAGTTCATTTATAAATCTTACTTATCTTTTGCTTAAAAAAAAAAAACCACCCATGACCTAAAAAAAGAGTTACAACTCAAACCAACTTAACCCAACAACCAACAAAAATCAACTTACAATTGAGAGTTGAGTTTGATTGGATTGGTTTTGTGGGATTGATGGTTTAATGCATATGCCTAATGTTACATACATTTTTATAAATATAAAAATAAAAATAAAAGTTTCTTTTTACACATTATTATCTTTCTTTCTTTTTCTCATACATTCTTTTTCCCTTACAATTGATTAGTTAATAAATTGTTATTGATTTTCATATAAATTCACCATTTATATTTTATTCTAGTTTATTATTTTTAATCACTAAAGAAGTGTTAGGCAGAGCAATTTGAACTATGGTATATAAATATTTTTGATATATATATGAGTAAAAAAATTTATAATATTATTTAAAATATGTTAAAACTATGCTGCCAGCCTAATTTGCCAACAGAGCCATTAAACTTGAGTACGTGCAAGGGTGCAAGCGCAATACATGTTGGGCAGAAGCAGCGAGTATGTCTGAATCAAAACGACAGATAGTACAATTATAAAAATAAACAAATAAAATCTCTTTCTTTTTCCAATGGTCCAACACATGCACCCAAAGTCGGACCAAAACTTGATCTCTCAATCAAAAGACTATGTGAGGATATATGGTTTTTTCTTTTCCTTTTGGCGCTTTTAAGGCATGTATTGTCCACCTAGCTAGCAATGTAAACCTTCTGTGATACATAGCAGGCCTACTACTATGTACTCAGCCACTCTAAATCTCAGTACCACACCCACCCACCCACCCATCAGTTTCTTGAGAACTGTGCTACCACGCTTCTTTACTACTCTCTCTGCCTAGTCTACTGTTTGGATGTCAAGAACACTGTTGAGAAACAAGAGAAACAAAAAAAAATTTTGCTCTGACAATTTACAAATACTAAAATTCCATTTGGTAAAGTAACGTTGTTTATGTTTTTTGAAAATACGCCTGAAGGAAAAAATGTTATAATAATAGGTATTGTGTAATTTAAGCAACGAAAATTGTTGTTTAAATAACCATACTAAACACTCCTTAAACATCAATGACATATATGAATTTGCTACAAACCATATTAGATTATGTTTGAGAATGGATTATAAAACCAGTTTATTTTATTATTTAGTTTATTTTTGTTACTATTCATAAGTCTTATTACACTTTTTGATACTATTTATGCGTCTCACTATCTTATTTCTACTAACTTTTATCTTTATGTATAGTATTTTCACTAAAAAATTTTCAATTTCAACTAAATAAACTATTTCCAAATGAATCCTTAATTTTGCTAGTGTGACGGAAGCTTAACAAAAAAAAAAAAAACAGTAATGTAAAGACGAATGCATGGTAGGTTAAGCATTAGTTGTAGGAGGTACTTTTGCCTAATCACACATGCACAGGAGAGAATTGTGAGTCTAAGTAAGTCCAAATGATCCCATGCTATAATCCAACGCAAGTATTAAGTGGTGAAGGAACACAGTGACCATACCTTCAACTATGTATTTTTTCCTACCTATTATCTAAAAAAAAAAAAAAGAAGAAGACACATGCGTTAATTAGACTTGTGTATTTGGCAACTCAAAAGGCCATTTCTTTTAAAGCTTTATTCTGGTTGGTCTTAAAGAAAGTCTAAGATGGTATTTTGAGTAAAAATAAACAAATCAGAAAAACACATTCAAAGGCATGCTAATGAAAAATATTTCCATAAAAATAAATAACAAAATGGTAACACTTTATATTGAAACTTTATGTTATGTAAGTTTTTATCTTGATAAAATTAATTAATGCTCTAATAAAAACTGGTGAAATCTATTCTTTTATTTATAAATAAGAATTATATTACATTACTACTGATGAAATCTATTGCTTTCCTGACAAGTAGCCCACTGCATCACTAGGTAATGCAACCTACTTTCTATCCATTTCAAGTGTTGAACGCATTAATCCATGTTTATGTTTCTCTATTCCACGAATCCCCACCTCCCAAAATGACTCATTTTCAACACCAAAAAAAAAAAAAAAAATACCCACCTCCCTGACCTTTTTTAGATTAGGAGGTCAGTGAGAGTTTGACTCAAAAAAATTTAAATATTACAAAGTCACACTAGTTTATTATTATGTCCATAATTTTCCATTCTTATCTTGAATATGACGACCACGTTCAGCTGTGAGCTTTATTTTAAATAGAGAACAAAATGCCATTTCTACTGATATATTATACTATTTGTAATTACCTCAGTTCTGCTATAACATGTGTTAGGCACCACACAAAAAAAAAAGAAAAAAAAAAGACAAAGTTCTAAAATATGAGGTTCTAATAATAATCTTTCCTATATATCTCCTATTGGTGTGGTTCAATGCAATTCTTTTTTCTTTTCTTTTTTTATATATTACTCCAAAATATTGCATAGCTAAGCAATCCAAATAAAAGTGCATTGATTTGGTCGGATTTTAATTTAATATATGCATCAATAAGCTTCAATAGCTATCGTCTTCAATATAATAATTAAAAAATATATAAAAGTCTCAATGGAGTTTTAAATGTTAAGAAATATAAGAGATTAGGTGTATCATCATTCCTTCCTTTTTTTTGGGGGGTCAACTTTGTCCTACTTTGGAGCAAAATACAAGGTATTGCATAAGCTACACTCACACATTAAAAATAAAAACAAACAAACAAAAAGGAAAGCTTGTCTAGGGTGTCATTTTTGGAGAAATGCAAACTTCATCTTGGTCAAGGTGTGTGGAACTTTGCCTGAGTCTTTAACTTCGAACCCCAAGGGTGTGACTCAAATGTAAAGGTAGAATTCATTCAGGCAAACAGTGATGGACAATCTTTCCAAGAACGATTTTAATCTTCAATTTCTCTAAAGCCATTTTTACAGGATTGACAACAAATATAATCAAAACACAGTGACTTACAAAAAAGTTTCTCTACTTTCACTATTAATTACAATTCATGTTGTTCCTCAACAAAAAAAAATTCACAGTTCATGTTTCATTTCATTTCCTGGCTTCTTCTCCATGTACCCTTTCAAGATCAAAAGAATTTGCACTCAATATTTTAATGATTAGGCAATAAGAATGTTCTTTAACAATTTTCCTTTAATCAGACAAATAGAATTTGAAGTCGCAATAGAGTATACAAAGATAGTTATACCTTGATTATTAAAAATAAATCCTGTTTCACAATGCCAATCAACAATAAAATAAACTTTGGCTGCTTGATCGATTCATCAAATAATATAAAACTCTAGAAGCATGAAATTTTTGACACATTTAAATGGCTGAAAATCATTATAAAAAAAAACACACACACACACACAATAGCGCGTCATTACCATTTCCTAACACTATCTCATAATTATCGAGGTATAAGTTGTTAATCTCTAAACTATAAAGACAGCATTTTTTTTTTGTTTTTCAAAAATTGTAAAAGACCCGAGTCGACTTTGATGAAGAAGAAGGGCGTCTGCAGGGCAGCAAATTGCAATCCATAGTGTAATGAATCTCACGGTGATGGATGATATACCAGTGCTTTGGATCTCAGCAATCAGACAATAGAAGCTCCCAAAAAGAGAACAAGGTCAAAAAGAGAAGCAAAGGGCGGTACTGGAAGAGCTCTCTCTCTCCCCACCTCTCTGCCACTGTCTTTGACCTATGCAGTAAAAGGTTAAAAACTCTTGCACCAGTCCCAATGCCCTAATCGTGTCACTCTCACAAAATGACTTCGTTACCCTCCTAAACACTGAACAATAACAATTTATTAATGACTGCTTGTCACGTTGTTTGGCACTGTATAGATTCCTCCTCAACTTAGTAAGGAAGACGAGAATGAAGATGGAGAGGGGACCATTGTTTGGCCAAATAGTTTTTGTTCCGACACTTCAATTGCGTTGTCAAGTTTAGTTTTACCTTATTTAAATAGTAACATATTCAGTTCTTTCCAAACCAAAGTGTACTACTACCGCCATTATTTAATTTTTACTCTCTGCCTTTGAAAATAAGTTTTGATTATAAAAACAGTAAAAAAAAAAAAAATTTAAAAAAGGAGAGTAAACAAAAGTGAGTAGAAACAAGAAACGCCAGCGCATCTTTCTCTTGCTTTCTCTCCTTTTCATGTCTTTACCCTTTCATTGCAAAAGCAAAGGCAATGACCCCATTTCTATAAACACATGTAAGAGAGAGTCCATTTATATATAAACAGCTGATAAAAGAGAGAGAGAGAGAGAGAGAGAGAAAATACCCCATGGGTCCTCTCTGGCAATGTGATTCAAAATAAGTATTTTTTAAAAATATCTTACAAGAAAAAAAAAAAAAAGAATTTATGGAAAATATGGAATTCCATAAACTATCCGATCCTTTCTATGATACTGTACACTTATTCCAAGTCTCCCCTCCCATTTTGAATCTTTTCTCTAGGGAACATTTTTCTCAGTTCCCCATACCTATCTTTCAAATCTTCACATTCCTTGGTTACCACAAAAATTTAACCAAAAAAGAAAAAGGCATATCAAAATCCACATTTCCCATCCCCCCCCCCCCTCCCCTCCCCTCGCATGTACATGTTTTCTGACCTTCCAATATCCCATTACTACGGCTGTATCTTCAAAATCAGCCATTAGCAATTCAGCACCTTCCATAAGCCGCTTGCAGTGGCCTGGCCTCTGACCCATCAAGTAGTATTTGCTCCAGCTGTTGGAAATTCTGTATAATTCACAGCCTTTTTTCTAGAGGGGTTCAGATCTAAGTGAGGATGCTTCTCAATCCTCTGGCACTGGTTTTCATTACCAATATTCCTTTTTAGAGCTACCTGTCTTCTATGAATGTTCTCCCTATGAAATCCCGAAACCTCTTTGAGTAGAGCTTCGGATCAACGGCTGAAATAGAAGTTGGGTCAGCTTGTAAGGACTTGTAGGCATGCTCTAATTTCTTGCTAATATCATAGTCCTGTAAAATGTCAATGATCCCAAAGTATAGGACTACTTCGTAGCTCTCACCACTGCGTGAAGGTGTCAAACGGCTTATTCCACCTGGGGTATACTGATCAAAGTCACTCCTTCTAGCCATCCGTTCTGCTCTTGCAGGCATATTTGCTCCTAACCTGATTAAAGGTTTCCTGATAGACAGTTTCAATTTAAATTAGTACATATGATTTCCCCAGTTCCTCCATAAAATAGACATGAAAGTTTCATTTTCTAACCAATATAAACACATAAACATGCAATTGAAATGAAAGATCAAATCATGTCATTACTAGAAAAAAATACAAGTAAACAAGAAGACAACATCGTGCCAATGCATATTAAAAGATCCCTTTTAATTTTTTACATCCCTATAAATAGGTTTATCCCCTGGTATCATTTCTACCCAATAAGTAAACACAAGGGGGAAGAATGAATAATTGTAAATGCTAATCTTGTTTGATTGAAAAAACTCAGCTCAGTTAGAATGAATTCTATCCAATATAATTGCTTTTAATAATGGCAACTATGAAATGAAATCGGTACTCTGATCATCCATCACAACAAATTTTATCAACCATTCACAAAGAAAACACATAGAGGAAATTTTAATTCTTATCAATAAAATTTAGGACCATACCCTGTAAATGCCCCCCACATACAACTGTTGTCTACTGAACTACCCCCACAGAATCGCCAAGACACCCCAGGTCACTTTCAATAGCCCCATCAAACACGTTCAAATACAATCGAAGAAATTATTGGCCACCATTTATACCATAAGAAATAGGAAGATAAAGCCCAACCACAATCCATTCTCACAGTTCTTTGTGACAGTGTTGTGAAGCATTAATAATGAACTAGAGACCACGATTATGAACACTTGATACTTAGCTTTAGCTCAAACTAGAAAACAAAAGAAAAAGGTCAGAGAACATACCTGCCAGATAAAACTCTATCCCTGTCTTGCAGCTCTGCTTCAAGGAAGCGACATCCACGCATAAACTTTTCATTCTGATAAGAATCCTTTTTACCTGCAAAGGGCACGCATTCAGCACAACATTCTTATGGCTCCACAAATCTATCTATTCATGAATTAATTGGGGAGCGATGTTATAATTGATTACCAGTACGCAAAAGGAACGGCGATAAACCCATTTTGTCACATGTATTGTCATCACGAAAGTGAAGACCAACCAAAAGACTGTAGTCCATGATTCTCTCCGATTCCAAGAACTCACAATCTCGATCAATTTGTCTGAACCAGGTTTGAAGCACATTAAAACAGATGCAAGAACCAGATGGAGACTCTGAATGAAGCAAATTGAAGTAGGAGATGCAAATACACTGTGAACTTACTTGATGAGGTCTTGGTACCAACTTCGTTGAAGGCGAAACACGAAATTAAGATCGTTGTCCTTAAGGGTTGTGGTTTCATCAATCTCACCCTCAGGCATATCAGTTGTGCGGCCAAAAGATGATCCTTTTAGGTCAAATCGCCTATGGATCCGATACTCTGAGCAGAACAAATTGCCCATTACAATGAACCGGGTCTGCTTTCCAATCACAATACACAAAAATCAGAAAACAAACAACCCATGTGAACCAAAACGAACTCAAATTTGTCCCCACAACACATTACCTTCTGGCCACCAATCGGTTTGACACAATGCACTCCAAAGAATCTTGTCACCAGGGAATTTTCATACCGACGCACATGTTGGTAATAACTTGGAAGCATTCTTATTAGCACCTATAAAAAGATTACCAAACTTGAGATTTCAATCTAATTGCCCCACCTCTAACGTGTCTCGTTTTAATTATTAAGGTAGAGTGGTCACTACGAAAAAACAATTTCCAATATGCTAACAAAGCCTATCAAAATGCATTTATAACTCAAGTCAGGCAAATTTTCAAAATTAACAAGACAAAAGTGAGAAGGGAGTGGCAACAGACCTTGACTTCTGATTTCCTCACTGTTTTGATCATAAATCTATCATCCTGTGTAAGGTAAAAGCAGCTTCCACTCTTCCCCGGAGAAGAAAGCTCCCGAAGGGCATCGGAGCCACAAATAGCCAGCATGTAATCAGCAGGATCTACTTGGAACCGCTCCCTCAAACGTCTGAAATAAATAGATACATATTCCTTACAACCATAGCCCGCACACAAAAAAAAAAGAAAAAAAAAATGGCACTAGTATTAAACATGTTAAAGCAAGCAATGCGGCAAAAACATAGCATTCTTATCCTCTTACGTAGTACATAACCCACAAACGTTTAATCATAACCACACATACTAGATAAGTAAACAGAAAAATAAAACAATACCTAAACACCATGGGACAATAATCTTTCCATCGAAACTCAGTAGACTGATGGGGCGGCGTAATCTTGGATCCCTCTGGCGGAAACCTCGTCCAGAATTTCTCCTTGGGATCGAAATCACTCTCCTTTAGATCACGCAATATGGAAGCATGCTTCCCTACAGAATACCTACACAACAATCATCAACATATATTATTAGATAGATCCACAAACAAATAAAACCAACAACCTCGTCTCAATCCATTTAAAGCAACAATACCTAATTCCCAATTGAAGATTAAGCATCAACTCATAATTCTTATGGCCTTTTGAAATCATCTGCCCTGGCTTCTTCGCCTCCCCGGGAAAACAACACGGACTCCGTCTAAACTGGCGAAACCCTTCACGATCCATCCCAGTACCATCGCGATAAAACATGGAAGCCTCCACATTGTCGATTATATCACAAGTTATGTCCCCTGCTTCCCCATCCGATTCCCATATACAGATTCTTGGAAAATTCCTCTCCGTCACGCTCCCTCTAGCTCCGTCCACCGACGACCTTTTCCGCATCGTGATCATCAAATTGTCACACCCACCGCCATTACCATTACCATTACCATTACCGTCACTCTTCAAGCCCCTCTCTTTCCCACTTCCCGGATAAAAGGTGCCGTTCATTTGCTGAATCTTGAGGTCCTTGTTCCAACTACCAACATAGCAACTACTATCAGGCCAAGTAAAAACCCCGCTCCCTTTCGGAACCCCGTTTTCCCACTCGCCGCTGTAACGGTTTCCGTTGGCCCAAAGCAAAACCCCGCGACCCGAAATCACACCGTCTTTCCATTCCCCATCGTACTCGTTCCCATTCTTCCAAACGTAACGCCCTTGCCCATCTTGCACGTTCCGCTTCCAGTACCCCTTGTAAAAGTCGCCGTTGGCGTATCGCTTCTCTCCGTAGCCGTGCTTCCGATCGGAGCTCCACGAGCCGCGGTAGGTGTCCCCGTCGGATCCGATGAAAGTACCGAAGCCTTCCATCCGACCCGACTTGAAGTCCCCCTCGTAGGTGGCCCCAGATGGCCACGAGAATTTGCCCTTCCCGTACGCTTTGCCACGTCGCCACTCGCCTTCGTACATGCACCCGTCCGTCCACAAGTACTTCCCAGATCCGTGCGGCGCGTTCCCTGACAAACCCCCGATGTACAGATCTCCGTTTGCGAGTGGCTTCTCCGCCACAGTTACGGCCACGTTTACGGCGGCGGTTAGCGAAGGAGAGCTAGTTAAGGTCGTTGGCGTTACCCTTCGTGTGCTACCAGCTTGGGATCGACTACGCGCGACTGTTAATATCACTTCGTCGGATTTCTTCTTCTTCGTGGTGGTCGATACGACGTCGTTCGGCTCATCACACAGTAGTGCTTCACGCATTTTTTGTTCTGGCTCATAAAACCAAAAACCCACTTCCAGATTAACTTTCTTTTGTTCGAAAAATAAAATAAATTACTAATCACCGCCGCATTGACTCACTCGCCTGAGTTCGGAGCTTTGGCTGAACATTTTCCGGCGACTCTAGACTTTTCTATTTCTCTCTCTCTCTCTCTCTCCAAAACTTTCTCTTTAGTACCACCTGCTTTGTGTTTGGGAAAAATAGGTGGGAATCCAAAAACATACATACACTAACACAGAAAGAAGAGAGAGAAAAAAAAAAGAAAGAAAGAAAGAGAGAAGAGAAGAGAAGAGAGAGACAATAATGGGCTTGTGACTATATCATATCAATATTTGAGCCAAAAATTTTATTAAAAAAGTAAAAAAGAGAGAGAGAGAGAGAGAGAAATTAATGAGAGCCGGCTTTGTCTAGGGAAACGTTGCTATAATGCAATGCAAGTAATATACCACCAGCTCAGCTTTTTGAGTCTCGCTTGCAATAATATATATTTTTATAAAAATTTAAAAAAAACACGATGACGAATATACCCTCGTGTGTATCTGTTATCTTTTTTTGGTCTGAGACAATAGTAAGTGTTCGTTTTTCTTCCTCCGGTTTCATCGTGACGTGACGGAATCACCTAAGTATTAGAAAGGGTATTAGCATGTAATTTTGGACTTACTCTCATTTCACCCTTGTCTTTTCATTTTAATCAGCTTTTTTTTTTTTTATAATAATTTTCCTTTTTCTCTGTTCCAAAAAGGGCTTCTTTGTGGTCCCTCTACTGTTCCGGTGACCTGTCCAAGGCTTTGACGATTCAATAACTTTTTGTTAAATTATTATGCTTTCAAATTATCTTGGTTGTTTCTCCCCAAAAAAAAAAATTCTTGGTTAAGAACATTTGCATTAGCTGCTAAAATTTTTACTTTAGTTTTTTAATTTTTTTATTTTGTATCATTATTTTTAAAAATATTTACATCATATTATTTATTTTAAACTATATTTTATTATTTATTTTAAATCATCTATTGCTTTATATATATATATATATATATATATATATATGAATAAAGAAGTATTTATCAATAGAATTGCAAATAAATAGTAAAATTGTAAATTTAGAAAGTTTTACGGTAACAACCATATAAATTTACACAAGTTTGACTAATATGAGTGTTGAATTTAAATTTATACAAGTTTATATTGACTAATATGAGTATTCAATTTAAATTTACACAAGTTTGACTGATATGAGTGTTCAATCTAAATTTACACAAGTTTGGATTAGGTGATATGAGTGTTCAATCTAAATTTTTATACAAGTTTACATTTACATTGACTGATATGAGTATTCAATCTAAATTTACACAATTTATTTTGCATTTACTAATATGAGTATTATATCTAAATTTACACGAGTTTGCCATTGACTAATATGAGCGTTCAATCTAAATTTATACAAGTTTATATTGAATGATATGAGTGTTCTAAGAAGTATGAAATTTTTTTTTGGATGAATAAGAAGTAAGAATTATTTTTTTTTTAGTAAACAGTAGTACTTATGAGAACACACACGAAACTAACAATAGTGTTTTAAACCGACTTTATAATACATTATTAAGCCTAAAGTTTTTTTTTTTTTAGAGAGTTTCAATTTATGGTGTCCGCTCCTAATGATAACTTTTTATCATTAGACCAAGACCCCAATCAGTTTTTGGTGTAGACGATGATTGAATCCAGATCTCTTATACAATCATCAGAGACTTTATCAGTTGAGCTAACTAGAACCTACTTGTCTTAAGTTGGTACAAATAATAGTATCGCCCCACCGTAATGGCATTCTTTTCTGAATCTGATAGTACTTCAGTGTATTAAATTTTATCATTAATTAGATGTTGTTTGGTTTGCAACAATGCAAACTCACAAGAATATCTATAATTTCGTACTGCAATCTGATTTGGGAAGTTGGGTATTTAATAAATAATATCAGGTAGGTAGATATTCTTCTACAAATTGTGAGTTCATGAGGAGGGGTGCTTAAAAAATTAGAAACCAAATCCGAACCTTTTTTTTATTTTTTCATTATACACAAATACGCGTGGACTGTGGAAAATAATTGTGATTTAAGTAGTTCAAATTACACCAAATATGCTAATCATAAATTAAAGAAATTAGACAAAAACAGTGCAGGCTGATCTGATCAACAACCACTTGTGGTGATTGAGCTTTGGAAATTGGAAATGGTGGTGCAAGGTGAATCATAAAGGCGTGGACCTTAGGTAGCTTGCGTGGCCCACTTTCTGGGCCCAATTTGAAGTAGTGCGTCGGCCAATTAGACTTGTGCTGTGAATGTGAGTGAAGTCGTTTCGTTCGTGACCAAAATTTGGAATCGGATTTTTATATGAGAGTCAGGCAACAATACTACACGTCTAGAACACATCATTTTCTTTCTCTATTCACCATTGCATGAGTGTATGTATATATATAAGGGAATGATTTTGTCACCAAAATGTTCGATACTGTTATTATAGGTAATTGACGTAAACTTACGTGCAAGTTAGATAACCTTCTATTCTATGGGATGAGGATCCTCCTAAGCCCACAAACCTTGGAAATTGGAACAATGTGTTTAATTTGCTACGGTATTTCTTTAACGCAAGGTCTTCATTTGTATTGATTTCTTCTATAAGTAATTTCATTTTTCCCCCTCAATAAAATAGATATCTTTACTTCGTTCTTAATTTACTAAACAAAATGTTGAATGATGCTTAAGTAAATAAATGGCTAAATATGTTATATTTGGAAAATTATTAGGTACTTTCGAAGTATCAGAAATACGTACTCCTTCCTCTCATATAAATAGTGGGTTTCACTATAAATTTAATTAGTGAAACTACCATTTATGTGAGAGGAGTGTGTATGTATTTATGGTATTCCGAAAATACACAATAATTTCTCGTTATATATTATGTTGTAGTATACAAAAGTTATTTGGTGATATGGGCATAATTTTTCTCTTTCTTTTTTTTCCCCTGGCTTTCTTTGGATTAGAGAATATTCTTTTGTCTTTAAAGTTTGGAATTATTTTTATTTTGTCCTTTCAAGTTTTAAATTTTTCATTTTGACTTTTTTATGTTTGATTTTATTTTTATATTAATCATACATTTCATTTTGCTCATAATCAAATCACTAAGTGAATAATCCCATTACAAAATGTTGTTCATATAATGCCAAGTTTCATCAAATTATTGACAAAAATTAATGGTGGAACCATTATGAAATGAGGGGTAAAATGAAAATTTTAAAACGTAAAAAATCAAAGTAACAGCAGCTTCAACTTTAAGGGCCAAAAAACGTACTTTTATTTTATTTTATTTTTAATATAAAATAATGAGATAAGCTACCAGTCATGACAATCCTAGGGGGGTGATCATTATAACTAATCCACCTATTGAGGAACTGATACAATGATACTAGAAGAGGTTAGATCATAATTATAAATTTAAAAGAAAATAATATATATATATATATATATGAATCCCAATTAATTTTATTTTGTCTATAAATAAAATTTCTTCTTTAATGTATATAACTTTTTTTGGGAAAATATAAAGTTATTTAAACCCCAAATAGAACCATGTTCAGTGGCTGGTGGTCATAACATCGAAGCCGATGGTGTTGTAGAGGACGATAATTCAATGCCAAGATTTTATGATTTGAGGTTGTTTAATTATTCTCAGCAAAAAAAAAAAAAAAGGGAGATTGTTTAATTACAAGCGAAAAATGAGATATGTTGGGACTTGTTAGCTCAGTTTATGAGAGCATATTTCTTTAAAAGAAAATTAAAAATAATTGTCTCTTTTTTGTTATTTTAGCCAGTAATATTGTAGGGGTTACATAGTCACTCATTATATTCCTTCTGATTGAATACAAATATAGATAGTTTGAAAATTGTGCAACTCTTGTGAAATAATACTGAAAGTAACTTAGACACGTCTCATATACAATGACAACCCTGAAACAATATATTGTATTTATAACAAATATATCATTCTCGCAACTAAACCGGAACGATATAAGTTTGCTTTACTTTGGAGTTTATACCACAAACATTCCCCTCCAATGTGTTGAATCATCCCACGACTTTAAGCTCAACTTTTCCTTATTTTTATTTATAAAAAAAAAAAAAAAAAACTAAGCTCCACCTATAGCACCAATGGTTTCAAAGAATAGATTGAAAGGCAATAATCCATATATAAGTTTTCTCAAAGCTTGAATTTTGGCATTGATTCATCACGTCATGTTCCTAAATGACCCCTAGTTGGTGGTATTACATGCATCAATTGATGCATGGTCGATTTTCTCGATCTCTAAAAACTCATTCTTTAATTAAATCCTCCATCATGAACAAAGAAAACCTTGTGTGCATAATTTTGGTAAAGAAATTATATCATACTTGTTTCGTTTGCTTTTGACTTTTGATCAGCTATTGTATTTCATTGCACGTGTTTATACTGTAATCTTAAATCTTAATCAATCTAGAAGAGGAAGAGACAAATTAGGTCCAACAATTTTAGGAAGGTTTTACACCATTTCTTGACTGATGACCGACCCGTTTAAACTTTAAACCATGCATCATCCTTTTAACGTGTTTCCCTCTCACAGTATTTTTGTGAGTCATAAATTGCTATCAATCTACTTTACTCTTTGTGAATCGCCCGAATTAAAAAAGTAATAATAATGTCCTTGCATTGCCTTGTGACTATGACCACCCCTTTTTCCCCCCTTAGGATTATAAAAAAAAAAAAAAAGGTTTTATTGAAGGAAAAACAAAAGGAATACATTGAGAGGAGCGGTCCAATCCATCTCCTTCTTCAGGAGAAGGGGTCAACTTACTCTTTGTGAATCTCCCAATGAACAATGTCCTTGCATTGCCTTGTGACCATGAGCCAAAGAATGATAGGTTTCTATCTTTCTCTTTCTCTCTCCCTCTCTCTCTTTCTAGAATGAGGCAAAGAATGAAGTTAGATGTTTACTTTCAACTACCCAATAATTAAATTACACCCACTCATATTGGTTTGTTTTACTAGGCTATGATTTGTGAATTGTTTTACTGGGTCACAATTTGTGAAATGAGAATTGTTATGTTCACAATATTTTCACAAGAAAGTAAAATGATAATTTGTTATTGGTTTTTATTTTGGTCTACTATTAACACTACTTTTTTACTTACAACAAACAGTTTGCCACTCAAGATTCGTTTTTGAAATTATTATGAAAATGATGTGTCATTAAAATTTTTATTTGTGAGATATTTTAAGAAATGTGAAACAAACATTGTAGCAAGAATAATTAAGATGACATAGGTCTCCCTTTTCCCCCCTGAATGGATGATATGTCATTTTTTATTTTGTATGAATGATGAGATACGTGATTTTCTTTAACAAGAATAAGGATATAGATGTTATTACTTTTCAAAATCTAGATACAGATAACCTATATTTAGGGGGTGCTTTTCTACGCTTTTAATGTAAAGAGATGAAATTCTACTATTTATAAGTGTGTGAGCCAAGAGTTGACACTTTCTAATGCATTTATGGTTCAAACTCTCCATTTTTCGTTATTGTAATTAGGGATGGAACTGAAAATCTTTTCTGGTGGAGGTTGAAACTTTAGAACCAAGATAAGATTGTATGAAACTCAAATCATATAGACACACAACCTCAAACATAATTATGTATTACTTTTCTATTGGCTTGAAAAATTATTGAAAATTTTCATATTTGTTGGAATATAAACTAAATTAAAAATATAGAGAACCTCTTGATTCAATTTATTTTTTTATCTCAAGGTTTTCAAACTCGGATCTAACCATACGGTTTTACTCAGTTAACCAGGAACCTCTCACCAATATAGTTTTTAACTCTATTAATTGTTATATGCCAAAAATGCAAGGAACCATTTGAACCGAAGTCGAACCCATCAAGTATGAAAACCGTAAAAATATGGTCTCCATTATTTTTACTTTTTTGTTAATTATTTGTTAACTTCATTTGTATAATCTATTAACAGTGCTATTATTTTTTATGAGATATTATAAAAAAAATTTAAGTCCCTTAAAAGATTAATCCATTTTTGCAGGAGGGGGGTAATTTATATTATTTAGGAGACCCTCTGTATTTAACTATCTATTGAAAAACTGGGAAAATAATTAACAAAAAGGTAAAAATAATGGGAAACAAAACAAGAAACTGAATAAGCTCGCTGTATCTATTAACATAATGACCTCATGGACCCTTTTTTTTTTTTTTTTTTTTGAGAAGAACCTTATGGACTTAGCCATCCAGTTAAAAACCAACAAACCCACCCAAGAAAGGTACTTATTGGATTTCAATTCTTGCAAAATGTATTAAAGTTAATTTTAGTTGCTCATAAATATAATCTTTCAACTATAACTTCAAGTATTTAACTAAGGAATATAAATGGGATTAATGATATACTCATTTACGTTAACCAATTTATACAATTTATCTTTTTTAATTTCTAGTTACTATTTTTTACATCCATAATGACTACTTCCGTGGACTTTAGTCATGGTCAAAAAAGATGTGTTTATATATATGGAGAATGCTAACTATATATATATATATATATAGATATATATATATATATATATATATATATATATATATATATATATATATATATATATATATATATATCAAGTTACACCTAGTGTAACTCTAAAGAGTTATACATTTTTTAAACCATTGGATTTAAGTAGATCTAATAATAAAATATTTAAAAAAAACCTCATTAATGCTAATATTTTTTTATTGATCTCAGTTATTATTCTTTATTTATGACATTTCATATTTATTTCTAAACTCAAGAAAAGTGTATACGTATCTCTCTCTCTCTCTCCTCCACCGATTTTCCTTTCAATTTCAATTTCAATTTTTTTTGAGTTTATAAATTTTTTTCTGAGTTTTGTCAATGACCAATCTAGTCCCTGCAAAATAAAATGAAGTGTAAGTTTTAAGTCTTTCACAATCAGCTATATGCAATAAAGGTTTATATACCATTACTACCGTCATGATCAAACAATAAGGTTATGGCCTGTTGTGACCACGATCATGTGTCAAAGTGATTCCAGCAAAGTTATTGGACATAAACAAGCGTCATTGGTAGGATTAGTTGCAAATAGCTACAAATAACCTGGACATACGATTGCTATAAATAACCACAACATGTGTCTATTACTCAAAAAAATAACCACGGTCGAGATTATAGGATTAGTTGCAAATCAAAGTTCCCTCTCATCAAACTCAAGGTTTAAACATGCAGAGAGAGAGAGAGAGAGGTAAACACTTCTTTTGGGTTTAGAGATAAGTATGGATGTCATAAATAAGGAATAATAAATAAGATCAATTAGAGTATTAGCATTAATGAGAATTATTTTACACCATTGATTTTTATTAGATCCAAAGGTAGAAAAACACTCATGTCAAATCATTATTACTCTTAGAAATTAGTAATAAATTGCATTTACTCTCCAGCATTTATCTTGAATAATAATAGATAAATAAATAAAAATCTCTCATCATCTCTCTCTCTCTCTCTCTCTCGTAATCACAAATGGCTGGTTTCTCAAAAAAAAATCACAAATGGCTTCCTACCTCCATCGGCTCTCTCTCTAATAATAATAATAATAATGAACAGCAGCTGGTACCTATCCTAACTACCTATCCTAATGCCTTTCTTCGTCAAAGGCCACAACCTTGAGAGACACAATACGAATATTAAGCATCCTTTCTTATATTCTTTTGATGAAATTGGTAGCAATTTTATCACCTTAGAGCATTCTCATCAGGTGTGTCAAATGCCAAATATTTGGCATTTGGCACACCAAACACAAAAAGCAAACCATCATAAAGTGTTTAAATGCCAAAAATTTTGGCACATCGCTACAGTACAATACGGACAGAAATGACAAAAATTTATATTATTATTTTATTTACTTTTTCTCTCTCCTCATCACAGATATCTCTTTCTCTCTCTGTCTTCTCACCTCTCTTATCTCTGTCTTCTCTATTCCTCTTCCACAGCACGCCGATCACCAAAGGCCACCACTCGACACCGCCAATATCACCAAAGACCACCATTAGGCGCCGCCGATCATTTGTCTTCTCATCTCTGTCTTCTCTCTCCTCTCTCTCTCTATCTCAGCCTCTCACAATCTGCCACAGTGCTCTCCACCTGTAGCTCGCCTTTGCCACTCACCAGCAGATCACCTCTGCCACTCGCCAGAGATCGCCTCCTCTACTTGCCAAAGCTTGCCTCCTCCACTCGCTAGAGCTCGCCTCCTCCACTCGCCAAGTAGCTCACATCTCCTCCGACGCCAACGCCGCTTGCTACTCACCAAACAACTCTCTTCGCCTCCGGCGATGCGCTTGCCAAGCAACCCGTCGCCCGATCTCACTAAGATCCAAATTCCCTTATTTGTTTGGATTGTTTATTATGGTTGATTTTGGGGATTGGATTTGGTTTGAGAAATTGGATTGTAGTTTTGTAGGTTTGGTATTTTGAGGTGGTGGTGATTAGTGGTGGTTTTGGCCGGTGGTATTGTGGTTTGCTGGGTTTATGTTTGCTGCATGTGGTTGGGTTGATTTTGGTTTTGTTTTGCATTTGGGTTGTTTTTTGTAACAATGGTGGGTTGTGGGTTATGGTGATGGGTTTGTAACAGTGATTGGCTGTGGTGGGGAGGCCTGTGGTGGGGGTGGCGGTAAGTAGTTGAAATGGTTTTTTTTTTGTATTTTTTTTATTGTTAGTTTTTTAATGTTATTTTAATATTTGTATATATTATTTTAATGTTTAGAATCAAAGAATAGAAGATGTGATAAATGGTGAATTGTAAAATGGTGTGTTAAAATAATAAAGTAGGCTTTTGGTGTGTCAAAATGACATTTTTTATAAGATAGCTGATGAGAGTCGAGGCTAAGATATGGAGCCAATTTGAAAATGTTATTATTAGTACCTTAAATGAAACTGTTGAGGTTAATGCTTTTGAGGTTAAATTTAAAATACAATTGAAGCATGACAATTGTAGAATGTGACATTAATAGTGGAGGTTGTTAGTTTGGTAATGTTTTGCTTCTTGTAATCTTTTTCAGTTTTTCTGTCCTTCACGGTCCTTTTTTCCTCCGTTCAACACAAGTAGTACCAACTACGAAAAGACCCCAATCTCCCCATGGTTAATTCTTGTTCTAGAACTTATCTCTCATGGGTTGCTCTGCTTGGGCATCAACAAAAACTTCCCTCCCTACTTTCTAACCATTGGTGCAATCGCCAAGACTACTTTTTTTTTTTTTTTTTTAGAAGGAGCATTGCAATGCTTTTATTAAGAACTACCAGCTAAATCAACTTGGTATGAAGAAAGTACATCCAATGGAACATCTTCTATCCATATTACACAATTTGGATTATTAACTGCTAACTAAGCCACACTGTGCGCAACTAGGTTGCCTTCTCTCTTAGAGTAAGAGTAGGACAATTTGGAAAAACTTGAAGAGAGTTTTATAGAATCCTGTATCAGCAAATAGAAGGGGGCCAACTTAGCATCCTTGGTTTCCAGGGCCTTTATCACTAGTAAGGAATCTCCCTCCAGAACAGCTTCAGAGATGCCCACCTCTCTAGCAAACTCGAGTGCTCTGCTGGCTACTAAGGCTTCAATCTCTATTGGCTGGAGCTGCTGAGGAACCCGAGTAGACATGGAAGCAATAACAAGGCCTTCCTGATTTCGAATGATGACACCAAGACCTGAGCATTTCTCTTCAGCATAAATGACACCGTCAAAGTTAATTTTGAAAATATCCTGGTCAGGTGATTTCCACCAAGCTCTCCTCTTCTGCCTGCTAGGAAATGGTGGAGGTTTGAAGGCTTTATACTCTGCATATCTATCATGAACTAGTTGAGAGAGTTGATTGAGAGGACAATAGGCTTGTTGGGTTCTCACCTGGTTTCTTTGATGCCAAATTGACCATATGGAGAAAGCAAACAAGTCCGGGTTTCGTTGATGTTGAAACACCCATGCCATGAGCTTACTGAAGCTAGTAAATCTTTGTTGGTTTCGAAGACTCCATATATTGTTCATCCCCCAAACGCCATCCAATTCTTTGCAACTCCAAACCGCATGCACAACATCTTCGTTATCTTCCTTGCAACGATCACGTAGCTACTCTGCAATAATCGTTCAATGTAGTAGGTTGCATTTCGAAGGAAGTGAGTTGCAGCAAGCTCTCCATATTAGGTTCCTTATTTTATTTGGGCATTCAAGAGCCCAAATCTTCTTCCAAAGGCCTTTCTCATGGTCTGGTTGCTCTGCCACCTGAAGAACATCTTCATCCTCCTTCAAAAAACGGTATCCCGATTTGCAGCTAAACCTCCCATCATGCTCCCAAGGCCAATATAGAGATTCTTCAGTAGCTTCTCTAGCCAAAGGAATATTTTTTATTTCTTCAGCTTCTTGTGGTGCAAAAATCTCATTCACCATCTCAGCATTCCACGTTCTAGTTCCCTCATCAATCATGCAATCCACAGTGGCAACTTCCATTGTTTCCACCATAGGGGAGAGTACCTTAGTCGGATGTTTTCGAGGCAGCCAATGGTGTTGACAGATTTTTATTGATTTTCCATTCCCCACCCTCCAACAAGCACCATCTAGGATAACATCAAGACCTTATAATATGCTCTTCCAAGCGTAGGATCCTGAGCTTGATTCCTTAGCTTCTAGAATGGAACAATTAGGGAAGAACTTAGCCTTGAAGTCTTTATAGAAGAGAGTTTCCTTGTTATGCAAAAGCTATCATGCTTGCTTTGCCAAGAAAGCATCATTAAAGTGAGCCAAGTCACGAAAGACCATACCACCTACCATTTTGGACTTAGTCAATTCACTCCACCGAATCCAATGAATTTTCCTTCTATTTCCCCTTTGCCACCACCAAAACTTCTTTATCATTGTCTCAATGTCATCACAAAGTCCCAAAGGTAGTTTAAAGCAACCCATAGCATAAGTAGGGATAGCTTGGATCACGATTTGATGTGGACCTCTCTCCCGGCTTGTGATAGCAATTTACCCTCCCACGCTTGAAGTTTTATCCAAACCCTCTCCTTGATATAATTGAAACTAGCCTTCTTCCCCCTACCCACAAAGGAAGGAAGGCCTAAATATTTCTCATAGGACTTCACTTCTTGAATTTGGAAGAGATTCTTTATGCTTGTTTTTGCTTCATCCGTGGTTGACTTGCTAAAGAAGGTTGCGGTCTTATCTTTGTTGATTTTTTGCCCTGATAAAAACTCAAATTCAGCCAACAACTTCAACACATTATTGCAATCCTCAAAGATTGACCTGCAGAAAAGCAAGCTATCATCTGCAAAAAAACAAGTGGGTTAGTTTTGGATATCGTTTACACAAGGAATAATCCTTAATATCTCCATTCCTCGCCCAGTGTTTAATAACAACATGAAGTCCTTCTGTACATAAGAGAAAAAGGAAAGAAGATAAGGGGTTTTCTTGCCTAATACCTCTTTTAGGGTGGATCATTCCAATAGGCTCCCCATTCACCATGATAGAGTACGTTACCGTTCTCACACAACTCAACATAAGAGTAATCCATCTAGAACAAAAACCCATTCTCTCCATAAGCCTCTCGAAATACACCCATTTCACCTGATCATAGGTTTTACTTATGTCTAATTTAATAGCCATAAAACCATGCTTTCTTGAATTATGGTGTTTCATATGATGAAGTGTCTCAAAAGCAACCTTAATATTGTTTGAAATAAGTCTTTCCTAAGCAAAAGCAAATTGATGTTTTGTAATTAAGGAAGGTAAAAATTTCTTCAACCTATTAGTTAAGACCTTCGAATATATCCTAGAAAGGACATTGCAAAGACTAATAGGGCGGAATTCAGATACAAGTTCAGGATTAGCTACTTTAAGAACAAGAGTAATAAGTGTATGGTTGATGGGTTTGGGTAGGATACCTGAATTAAGCCATGAAAGAATGGCTGAAGTAACATCATGTTGCATTATTGACAAAAAAATGTTGATAGAACAACGATGGCATACCATCAGGACCTAGCGCTTTTAAAGGTGTCATTTGATTCAAGGCTTCCTTTACTTCCAATTCTATAAATTCCCTCACCAAATCAACATTCATCTAATCAGTCACCAAGCATGGAATTTTCTCAAGAGAAGCAACATCTAGATTCGGGTTGGAGGTGGAGAAAAGGTATTTGTAATAATTCTCCATCACATGCCCAATTTCTTCTTGTTCGGCCAGCCAAGCTCCATTACCATCTCTTATTCCTCTGATCAAATTCTTCGTAAATCTCTTTTTAGCCTTGCTATGAAAGAAGGCTGTATTATTGTCACCTTTACTCAACCACAACACCCTTGATCTCTGACACCACATCCTTGATTCACGGTCTTGCATCAAGTTAATCTCAGTTCTTAAACTTTTAATACAAGCTTTGTTCCCACTCATAATAGCTTCATTCTCGATGAAAGCAAGCTGTTTCTTTTTAATCTCTAATTCTCTCCTCACATGCCTAAAGTTGTGTTTGTTCCACCATGTTAATTCTTGTTCACACTTAGTCACTTGTTTTAGAATGGCTATGCTTAGGTTCGGCTCCCATGTACTACTCCAAACTTCTTCAACCGTTTCACCACAAGTTGGATCCAATAACCACATTTCTTCATATCTGAAACATCTCTTCCTCCTAGGTTTAGTCAGCCCCAACAAATTAATCAATAGAGGAGTATGATTCGAAGACATGCATTAAAGGTGATGTACTCTAGTTCCTAGAAATTTTTGAAACCAAGAATTTGTAGCCATGCACTGATTTTATCTTGTTCTTATGGAATGACCATCATCATAATGTTTAGCCCGCATGTATTTAGGACCCACATAACCCAACTCTGTGAAGCTACATTCATCGATCACATCTCTAAATTATTGCATTTGATTATGGTCTCTTGGTGCCCCACCCAACTTTTCCTCTTGACAAACAATTTCTTTAAAATCACCACCACAAAGCCAAGGAATGTTCATTCTAGAATTCAAGCTTCTCAATTTACTCCATGCTTCACTCCTCCTATGAGTTTCGGGCTCTCCATAAAAACTTGTGAATCGCCATGCATTTTCAGTGTTTCCATTAATGATCGTATCAATATAATAACTGTGGGAATCAACAACATCAATGTTAATAGAGTTTTCCAGAATAAAACTAGACCACCACCTCTATTCAGCCTTGGGATCACCCACTTCTAGTCAAAATTAATCTTACTCAAAGTACGATCTAGCGTTGCTTCATCTGTCCATGTTTCGGCTATAAACATGATAAAAGGATCTTTTGCTTATATCAATCTAACAAGCTCATTCTCTATACGTGGGTTCCCAAGCCCACGGCAATTCCACAAAAATAGACTCATTGCTTCTGGCAAGGCTAGTAACTGGCCTCTACCAATATCTTATTTTTTGTTGCACCTCCCTAAGAAACCCTTCTTTTCTTTGGTAACTTAGTTTGGCTTGATGTACTTCCTACATTTTTTTCCCCCACTGCTTCGGACATAACAACATCTGATCCCACCTCTGTTCTAGTAAACCTCTTCCATGTACCTTCAGCTTGCACATGTTTGTTGAGTGAAGCAGGTAGCATTGATAGTGGAACTCATGGTGAAGAGGGAATGTGGGGTGCACATGCTGTGTGGCTCGGCTCACATGAGTCACTAATGCGTAGGAATTCCATGCAATTTTCCTTACCTGTACCAACTCCAAATTCAGGTATTACTGTGGTAACTGAATCAAATTTATTTATTTCCTTATCAATCTCCCCAATTACCTCCTTAAAGATCTCTGCTGATAGATTTTTCTCCATTGAATCCTTCTGATTTGAATTCAAATCCCCCATAATTCCCTCGTTAGGTAACAACCTTGAATTCAGCGGATTCTCCTCCTGAAAATCTGGGATCATATTATTAGCGTGGGAGACATCGAAGCTTTCCTTTCCAGGCCTTATGATCTTCGGTGAAGGTTTGCCTATACGAATTGCCACCACTGGTGGCTTCTTAAGCTAATCTAGAGTTTGTCGTCGACGCACCAGATTTTTTACTAGCAAAGAAACCAGGAATTTTGATCATATTTCTTCAAGTCAGCACAAATGACGCTGCCTTAATACAAGGACCAAATTGCTGAGATTCAATTGAGAGACTCCCTTCTCTTTCAATCCATAGATCACAATCACGATCATCATGCGTCATACATCCACACTAGAAGCATAGGTTAGGAAGCCATTCATATTTGAAACACACCCACAGTTCTTTACCATTGTCAAGTGAAAAAACTCGTCCCCTACATAACGGTTGAGATATATATATATTATGACTCGGACTCGCATAAAATTTTCTCCATCTGTTTATTCTTCCTCCGTCACTACATTCACTGTTCCAATAGCTTCACACAGTTGTTCAACAATCCGTCTTGTTCGAAATCTGACTAGGAGATCATGCACTTACACCCAGAATGTCACCTTATTAAACTTCATATCTCCCACATCCTTTTCCCTATCATAACCTTGTAGCACCATTAGATGTTTGTCAAAACTCCAAGGCTCAGCTGCAAGGACTTTGTCCATCTCACTCTTATCATCAAATGTAAACAAGACTGCATGATCACCCTCCTTTTTAATTTTGAAACCATTTGTCAATCTCCAAAGAGGTGTGAAGGTTTTAGCTATAGCGTCTATGTTAAGAGCATGCTTACTCAAGAATTTTGCTGCTAAAATAAACTCTGTCGCCGCCTATTCCTCCTTTATGCGAAAGTTTGATCCTTCACATTCTGAAAGAGTTAGACAGCTCCAAGATTTTGCAAGTTCTTCCATCCTATACTAGTATCTATTTCCCAAACCCCTGAAAAAAGAAAAAAAAACATCAAAGCCTCAAGGTAAACCTATTACCTTGGGGGACAAAGACTCCTTCGAGAGAAGGGACGGCTATTCTACACCCTAGGAGAAGATGGAAGCCCAACTTTTGCTAGCGAAGAGAACCAGGTAATCGCCAAGACTACTTACCCCCTTTTCATGGTCCCAAAATTTTTCAAGCAAGTTAGAGTTGATGGAAGTAGCTTATGAGATAAAGATTCAAAAAAGAAAAAAAATTAAAAGAGAGAGATGAAGAAAGATAACGAGGCTGGAGAGATTTTTTATATATATATATATATATTTATTTATTATTACTTTTTAAAATACTAGAGAGAATTAATGCAGTTAATCACTAATTTTTAGGACAATAAATGATATGACTATTAGTGTTTTTCCACCCTTAGATCTAATAAAAGTCAATGGCGTAAAAAATGTGTAATTCTTTTAAAGTTACATCAGGTGTAACTTGAACCAATCTTATATATATATATATATTGAGAGAGAGAGAGAGAGAGAGAGAGAGAGAGAGAGAAAGTTTCAACCTACGGCGTCCGCTCTTAATGATAACTTTTTATCATCAGACCAAGACACTAATTAGCTTTTGCTGTAAGTAGGGATTGAACCCTAAATCTTTTATTTAACTATCGAAGACTTTACCAGTTGAATTGCTCATTAATATAATTATTCTATTATAGTTTTTTTTAATACATTGATAGTTAGGGTGGGAAGATTTTAACCCTAATGTCTCTATTGAAAACACCAAAAAATACCAATTGAGTTACAATTCTCTTAACATTTTTATGATAACTTCAAGTATGAAATGAGAGAAGTATATATTACCAAAAAAAAAAGAAAAAAGAATAGAGAAGTATATATTATACAAGGTCCTAATTGTTCATTTTAGCTTTTAATAGAAATTTAATGTAAAACTAATAAAGCTAAAGAGAATAGAACTAGGCAATAAACAAGATTAATGTATACGGTATCAGTTTTTACAAAATGAAAAATATTATTTTGGTCCTTACATTTTGGGGTTACAATCAATTTGGTTTCTATTATTTTCAACGTGTAGTCAATTTAGTAATTACCGTTAATTCATTAACAAGAATTGTTTATGTGGTAAATGGTTTGCATTGTTGGTGCATACATAGCTAACATAATAATATAAAATCAAATATTAGGCGCAAGTATCTCCTAAACCAAATATCTTTCTTACCTAACATAGCGATAGAGTACATCAAACTTCCAACTGCATCCATATAGGAACCTCTAGTGGCCTCTCTATTCCTTGTTAGATATAAGGCAATAGTCAAGGCTCATTGTGTATCCATTCTCAATTGAAGTGCTTAGGAGTTTGGAATTATGCATACGAAATTGCTCTAAACTTTCTTTATGTAATTCTCTTGGGAGAATCCAAGAAGCCTCCCAGAGCGATCCCTTAGAAACTCAACTCCAAGCACATAATTTACGTCTCCCATGCCCTTCATTTCACAAGTAGAGGACAATCACCCTTTGGTGGTGGCAATCATCTCCATATCATTTTAAGCCAACAAGATGTCATGAACATATAAAGAAGAATAAGCAAACTCTGCCTCGATCGTTTAACATACACACAATGATCCTCTTCCAACATTTCAAGCTAATCAAAACAATGTCCTAATGAAATTGGTAGTACCATTTTGTAGACGCTTTCTTTAGACCATAAGTGAAATGCTTAAAGCAGCATACTTTGTACTCTTGTTATTTGACCGAAACCTCAGTAGATTGATTCATATAGAGCTCCTCATTCTATTCTCCATTAATAAAGATGTCCTCACATCCATTTGGAAGAGCTCCAAATCTAATTGTGCGACAAAGGTTAGAACGAGGTGAATAGAGTCAAAAGGGGGTGTGTTACAAAAGGGGGTGTAACACTGTAACTCCATTTTTGTAACGAATACGTTTGTTTTACTAACGGGGAAAATGGGCAAATGCCCATTTCATGCAAAATATACAGCGTTTTGCCCCCTTTCCCAAACTAATTAGGGAAATGCCCCTCATTTGTAACTCAATTTTCTCAAAATCGAGTATGGGGTGATCAAACTTAAAATAAATAAAAAATAAAAAAATTGCATGGAACTCGAGTTCCATAAAAAACGCCACTATAGGCCTCTATGAAACGCAACTATAGGTAGAACTTAAAAAAAAACAAAAAACAAAAAAATTCCATGGAACTCGAGTTCAAGGAGCTCAAGTTCCATAAAAAAAACGTCACTATAGGTGTTTAAAACGCCACTATAGGGCTCCTTATGGAGTGATTAGACTTAAGAAAAAAACTTGCATGTTAAAACGCCACTATAGGGCTCCTGATGGAGTGATCAGACTTAAGAAAAAACTTGCATGTTTTAAAACGACACTATAGGGCTTTAAAACGCCATTATAGGGCTTTACAAAATTGCATGGAACTCGAGTTCATGGAGCTCGAGTTCCAGCAATTTTTTTTAAAATAATTTTCAGTTTGTTATAACTTGATAGTCTAAAAATCGAATTTTAAGTTGAAACTCAATTTTTAGAAAATCGAGTTTCAAAACAAAGACATTTCCCTAATTAGTTTAGAAAATGAGGGCAGAACGCTGTATATTTTGCGCGAAATGGGCATTTGCCCATTTTGGCCTTTTACTAACTCATTTGTCTAACTAATGCAAAGAGATGAAGGAACTCCTCGTCTCCTCCTCTTCACGGTCAGACAAGCTCTTAGATTCTCATTGACATGGTTCTTTGGCCATGAATTTCATGTGCCTTACTCTAAAAGCAAATAACACCGTGAGCTACAATTATTGAAGTCATGACAGCGTGAATTACAACATAAAATAGCAGACCCTAGGTATGTGCTTGTTTTTCTAATTTTCTTTTGTATTTCAATTGAATTAGGTATGTGCTCTATTTTTTATGATAGAGCTTTATTGTCAGATCAAGAGATTGCTCTTTATTATTAAACCAAGATACCACTCGATTTTTTGTGTAGCCGAAAATTGAATCTCAAATCTTTTATTCAACCATCAAAGAATTTACAAGTTGAGCTGACTACATCAAACCTTTCTCGTATACACCTATACAATCTTATTATCTTATAATTTTTTTAATTGAAACGTTGGAAGAAAATGGTCTCTTGCCCTACGTGTCTCTGCCATTGTTATCACTTATATCATTCAACAACGACTTTCTATAATTTATATTATCCTGATATTCAAAAATAAATAAATTTTCATAAATAGTTGTAATATGTACTTTATAATTTTTCCTGGTATAGAGCTTCAAAAATGACATATATGAAACATGACAAGTGTACGTCGTGGGATCTTTGATAGCTAATTCAAATATTTAAATAAATTTATGTCCTCCAAATATTTGATTGATCAACAATTTTATATAAATCGAACTACTAATCAATCATCCCAAAAAATAAAGCACTAATCAACTTAATGTCTTCAGCTTCTTATTAATAATGAGGGAGAAATGACTTACGTAATTTTTATTTGAAATTGATTTTTTATTTTTTATTTTTGATGTAGGTAGAGAAATTGAATCTTGTACTAGTTAAACTAACTACAAGTCTACATCCCACAGTTTTAAAATTGATTTTTTTTAAAGAAAAAAAAAGGGTTTATAATAGAGGCCAAACTGTCGCTATAACAATTGGACCGCTGGTCTGGGCTGAGATGGGGCCCGACTTGACCAGGTGTTGTTAGCTGTCTTGTATTGGGACAGGCAGTGTCGCTTTCCAACAGTCAGTTATAATGTGCGACGCTGTCCTCTGCCCCAACTTTGCCGGTTTCAACGGTAATCCTCGCCAACACTTTCCACGTGTCTCTCAATTAAGCTGACCCATTTGTTCTTCTAATTCCTAATTTGTTTGACTGTGTTCACTTAGGGTACATTCGGTAGAGGAATTTGAGTAATATTGTTTGTAGTGTTTTGAAATACATATGGGTAAAAAATAGGGATGGCAATTTAGATCCGGCCCGCGGATACCCGGCCCGGCCCGACCCTAATGGGCCGGATTTTACTCGGCCCGATAAAGAATAGGGTCGAGTATGAGTTTTTTTTTAAAAAACCCGAAGCGGGTTCGGGTTTTATAAAAAAATCCGAAACCCGCCCCGGATAAAAACCCGGTTATGGAGGATAAGACATTTTGTAAGAATTTCTTAGTCTTTTTCATTTGTTAGTTGGAGGATAAGACATTTTGTAATTTCCTAGACTTGTGGGATTTATTTTGTAGCTTTTTAAGTGATTTGTTGATTTAAAATCTTAGTTGTGATTTATTGATTTATGATTAACTTATAATTTGGTTTGATTTGGTTGCCCTATAATGTGGCCTAAATGCCAAATTTTGGCATTTGGGCCATGTTAAATGGCTTGAATAGGCTTGAATCTAGGGAAAAAATTTAATGGGCTTCAAAAAAAAAAATTTGTTAGGCTAGATTTGGGGCCAAGAAGATAAACGGGGCCCGCGGAGCCCGTGGGGCCCGGCGGGGTGGGTATGGACCCCGGGAAAAAAACTCGATTAATAATCGAGCCGGGTCCGGGTTCCGGGTCTTGGCCCGCGGGTCGGGTCCGGGTATGCAAAAACCAGGCCCGAACCCGACCCGTTGCCATTCCTAGTAAAAAAGTGTGGTGTTTACATTTTAGAAAGAAAAAGAAAAGAAAAGAAAAAAAGAATAACATTGGGTTGGGTGTATACTTCATCAAGAATCATTGGTAAATTTCAAAATAATAAAATAATATAAGCTAGTATTTGAAGAATAGAAATCATATAATGCCAAGTTTTTATCGAAATCCATACATTACAATAGATTATAAAAAAATTTAAAATAAATAATAAATTTCCTTTTAAATTTCTTGAATTTTTTTAATTCAATTTTGATTAGAGTAGTATTTTAATTTTATTCTTTTTTTTAGATAAATAATATAGATTTTATTCGGTCTTTAATAAAAGAGTTCCACTCAAAGAAACTGAGTGAATAATTATAATGTATTGATAGTGAATCATACCGGAATTTTGTGTGCAACATGTTAATACTTATAGTAAGCTAAAGTGTATGTACGACATATGCAAACCAAATTTTATTATTAAAAAATTGTGATAGATTATTAAAACTAATATGTAACCCGTGCTATCTCATGAAAATGAATATAATTTAATAAAACAATGAAAAAAATTTGTATTTTATTATTTAATATGCATAGTATAATTCTTATATATATAATGTAAATACTATTGATAAATAGTCATTCTTATATTTTGTTAAGTCTTTAAAAAATGTTGTAAGGATATTATTAGGTATATTTATTCATATATAAAAGGTTTAATTAAGTCTAAATTTATATTATTAACCAGAAAATTTTGATTAACAAAACTTTGCATTATGTAATTTTTTTACAATTGCATGGATATACTGAAAATACACATTAAGATGCAGAGTATAATTCTTATATATATAATTTAAATATTATTGATAATTGCACGGAAAATGGTTAATTGTAGTGATACTATTCGTCAATTTCTTTTTTGTCTTTTTGGGTTTATCACAAAGATGATAGAATTAGATAAAACATTAAAAATATATATTGCATTTAACTACAAATTTTTTATAATCACAAGGATAAGGTTGATTACACTTTGAATTTTCCACAATCTATAATCATTGATTTTGGCAAACCATTAAGGAAATCATAATTGTAAAACATTTGCAAAGCTTAACAAATCTCATTTCAATTTTGTGGCATGTTTGAAAGTTTAGAATTTTATACATGCTGGTTCTCGCGATAAGTAGTTGAAGCATTTTTTGGCATTTGACAAGCCAATGCTTCCCATGTTCATCATTTAAAATTTCCAAAAGGTTATCAATGCCTTCATTATTTGACTCACAAAGTAGCATGATTCCATAAATATAAGGTGCAATAAAATTGCCACATGGAAGAGTTTTTTCAATTATTTATTTTTTTCCCTACAACGACTTCTTCATTCAAAAAATATTAAGCCTTTTTCTTTGTCATGTAGTAGAGCTAGATAATTGAAATATGGAGTTAGCTCAATTTGTTGGAGGGCTAATTTCTTTTCTGTTAACTTCTTGAAGCGTTTGCAACTAATTAGGACAAAGGAAAAAATTAAATTAATAGACTGAATTATTTATATAGATGGAAATGAATAAATAGATACAAATTGAAGAAATAGTTTTTTTACCTTAACTTAATGTTTCCTAAGAGTGTTGCCGAATCTTTGCCCACTTTCGAAAAGATTTCAACCCATATGTCATTAGGAAAGTTTTTTAAAATTTTCATATTGTTGTTTTGTTTGAAATAGTATTATAACATTTCATCTACTATTTATAATAAAATCATTTTTTAAGGTTCATAGTATGATATTAAATAACAATACATAATAATCATGTGTTTAAGAATTTTGAAATGATTATACATGAATTTGATGGTGAAATGGTTCAATTCGTATAGAATTTTGTATTGCAATTGGTTCTTAATGAATTTCATTGTTTCTATCTGTTAATATTAATACTTTACAATTAATGTTAGTGGTTAATTAAGTTCATTGAATTGCTGTTTTAGTCCCCTAACGATTCACAGTATTAGAAAGTGGGCAATGATTCGGATCCCAGGAATATACACAAACCAGTTCAATGAATCAACAAAAACGAAAATCAATGTAAAACATAAAGGAATTAAATTTGCTTAGAAGGAAGGGAAAAAAGTCATAACATAGAGAAGAAAATTGATCAAACTTATTAATTATTACTTATTGAACTATACAATGAGAAGAATCCAGAAACAACTATAAAGATAGATTCAGAATTGGGTCATTGCTTTCTTCAAATTTATATTCAAATATTGGTAAATTATTAAAGAGTGACAAGAAATGTGATTCATTTAAATCACTCAACATATTATGTATTCAATTTTAATTAGTATATATCTAGTCATTATGAGTTTAGTCATGGATGTTTATGTGTGGTCTTATTATTATATGTTTAAAGTGACAAAAAAATGAAAAAGAAAATAAATACGAGTTATTATCATGTGATATGGTGAAACCTCCCATCGAATTTGACTCTTGTCGTAGTTTACAGTTTGGGAAAAAAATTATCAAAGACTTGTGGGGTTACTGTTCAATGTGACATGAATTATTAATTGATATGATATAATTCTTGTCATGTATAAGTCAAATAACCTTGTTAGTTTCTGTTCAAATTGACAAAAATGAAATGAAAGAAAATAAGAAATCTAGATTTTTACAATGCAACGTGGCAAACCTAATTAACTACTATGTAACCATGTCATGGTCTAACTTAAAATATAATTACAAAAAAAATGGTGGAGTTATTACTTGATTTGTAATGTTATAGTCCAACATGAAATAGAAAATAGAAATAAATAAATAAATAAACTGAAAAAGTTGTTTAGTTACCTGCTTGATTTAAGGTTGTCAGCAAATATAACAAATTAAGTTACTCTTACATTTTTATTAATTAACTATTTAAATACAATATGATTGGAATATATAATATTTACTTTATAATGATTATTTTTTATCATTAGACCAAGATATTAATGAATTAAAATAATTTATTTATTTATTTAATTGGGGCTTTCATGCACTAAGAAAATAATCTTTCTGAACATAGATATTTTCTACAATTTAAAAAAAAAAAATAATTGAATGGTTACAAAAATTATGAGAGATTTGAACTATGATTCAACTAATTCAGTAAAGGATGCTATCCATTGAGTTACAAAATACTCCTGGCTTATCTTAAACTTATAAATTATGTTCCGTCTAATGACTATGCTTTTGAATTTCGTATTTAATTTATCTTCTTTTCAATATTTACAAAATACTCTTGGCTTATCTTAAAATTAAAAATTATGTTTTGTTTAATGACTATGCCTTTGGTAAGGAAATCAGTAGTTCTGAAGACTCAGTTCGTTGGCAACAAAATTTCCAATATTATGACAATCTCTTGTGGGGGAAAAAAGCATAGCAAATAAGGACATAAACTGTGAAAACATAAATGACATTTGTCAAGACAATAAGCTGTTTACAACATATACTATTATGCAATCAGGGGAAACCTGATTAACATAGGCAAACAAAAAAACTTTTATAATTAAAGAATAACAATTGTTCACAAAAAAGACGAAAACAATAGGCAGATGAAAGAAAAGAGTAATTAAACCCTAAAAATAGTTGGAATTCGTTTTGCAGACCATAAACCAGGACCATTAAAATTATGAGTTTTTTTGCAACTTGTTATGAAACAGAAAATAAACATGCAACATCAATGATAGGTAAACAAAAAAGATTTATAATTAAACAATAACAGTTATTCATAAAAATGAACGAAAGTATAGGCAGATGAAAGAAAAAAGTAATCAAACCTTAGGAAGCATAAACCAGGACCATTAAAATTGTGAGTACAATCTGAATCTATGAAAAATCTCTTCTTATATAAGATATAAAAATATCCAAATACATGCATCATTGATATCGAGAGATTCTTATCAAATTCCATAGCATTCATTGAACAATAGGGGAGTTGTATATGAAGGTTATTATTGGAGAAGGGGAAATGAACCTTGAAATACGCAGGTGTGAAAAAAAAAACACACCGGAATTACAACTGATTCACTTAAATTTAGACAAATAGAACCACATGAATCTTGACACATGACACAAAATTAGGATTCTAATTTAGAATTGTAATTAGAGTATCTCTTTGCTTCACCTATTATATATATATATATATAGATTACATACAATAAATAATAAAATTTCTAAAAACTATTGGTATTGAATGTTAATTGGGAATAATATTTTTTAAATATTTTTTGAAAGTTTAGCTATAGAGTTTCACATTATTTTTAATGTTTAAAAAGGAGAGAGTATCACCACCGGGCCATGTGGCCTGGGTGGTACCCGGTTAACATGTAACTTTTGAGCTCGGGAGTTCGAGCCCCTATAATTACCTAGCAAAAAAAAAAAAAAAAAAAAGGATAGAGTATCTACTTTTTTTTTTTTAATCTTTTGAGAAGAAAGAGAGTGTCAACTTTTTTTTTTTTTTTTTTTTGCTAACGAAAGAGAGTATCTACTTGATACAACTATAGCATGTAAGTAAGATATGATCTGACCATAGTATGATCTGAGCTCATAATATTAATTTCACTGTGAATATTTTAGAGACAATAATTAAATGAATGATAGTGTACCAAACATCTTATCTTTCACATGGAATAAGTTTTTGTGTTTAGTAAATATTATTCACAAATTTATATAAATTTCTATTACACTTTACATGGAATAATATTTTGTGTTTGATAAATTTTAGTCACAAATTTATATAAATTTCTATTACATTTTACATGGCATAATTTTTTGTGTTTGATAAATTTTAGTCACAAATTTATATAAATTTCTATTACATTTAGTTAGTAGTGACCATTGAAAGCGTTAATTGAAAAAAGAAATTAAAGCCTCATGATGTTAGTTAAAAAATTTTAATTATAGGATTTAATTTGAAACCACCAAAGAGTATAAGGAATTATGTCATTTGTCAGTTCTTTTTAATAAAGTTTAGATATTTGATGCAACCCCTAATTTATTAAAATCCAACTTTCATTGCATAGTATATGATTTGAGCAGTGAATGATCTTGCCAATGTATATAATCCTATAATAAATTCTTATAATTGTTGAATAACTTGAATCAGTAAGAAATTAACATGATGTCAATTTAACATGTGGCAAATAAATTAGTACAGATAAGGCTATAAGCTGTAAATGTATCATACTAATTATTTTACCCGCATGAAATTTTAGTTAAAGACAATAAACCTATTAATATATAAAAATTGGTAATTTAAAATAAATAGAAATTTAAAATTTTATTTATTGTTATCACAATAATTTAAAAAATTTGGATTGGACCAGCCGGTTGAACACTTGAACCAAATTAATCGCATTGGGCCACCAATTCAATAAAAAATAAATTTAGACTTGAACTTGCTCAAACCACGACCAAGCTGATCAATTTGTTAAATCATTCATGGTTTTACTTCTTGGGTTAAATTTTATTTACTAGAAATTCTCAATAACAATGGCAACCAAACATCCTAGAGCCATCGACTTCAGTTGTCGAATTGATTTAGTCTTTGATTTACCTGTCGGTTGCTGCAGTTGATATTACTCATAACAATGAAGGTGGATACATTTGCTCCATTGATGTTTAGAGATCTCGGACAGCCTTCGGTGGTTACCTCATGATTATGTGCTATGAGAGAGAGAGAGAGAGAGAGAGAGAGAGAGAGAGAGAGAGAGAGCTAAGAATTTTCTTTAATCACATTATAATAGAGTTTTAGAATTTTCTTTAATTACTTTATAATAGAGTTTTTGAGTTGTTCAAAATTAATTTCTCAAATATTTTGAAATATAAGAAAATATCTATCTAACTGTAATAAATGGGTAAAAATATGATTTTATTTTAATCAATATATACTTGAACATATTTAGATATTTTTTCAGTCAATACTGCTAGTTTTTATTCATTGGTTTTTTAGTCTATTTTCATATTAACTAATAATTAGTGAATATGTGAAGCCGATATCCACCTTACCCACTATCACAATTTGAATTTGTTTCAAATTATGAAATATATTAAGAACTAGTTATTGGCTCGTGCTTTGCGTGATTTATTTTCCAATTTATTATAGTTTATAAATATTAGAAGCAGACATGTTATCAAAAAGTTAAAAGCACTATTTATCTGAGAGAATGTGTTATTATTATTATATACCGAAGCTTTTTGTTGTTATTTTATCTGGTCTTCTATTAATTTGTGTTCGAATCTAATCAAAATTTTTTGTTACACACACACTAGACTCATTACAAGTATTTTGCGCGTGCAATAATGTTCTTTTTTTATTTATTTGTTTTTAAAGTTTAGTGTTATAATGTTTGAAAGTTATATATAAACAACCGTGTGTATTTTTTTTAAGAAAGAAGTAAGGTAATGTGAAATAATGTTTAAAAATTGGATAGAGATAGTGCCCTATGTAGACACCGCATTTTGTACCCCTTACGACTTAGGCCCCCGTTTCCCAATGATACTTGAACTCTAAGGCCTAAGGCCAACTTAGAACTCAATCAAATATTAAGTTGACTTGAGAAGTGTTACCAATGGAAAATATGATTTTTTAATTGAGCACAAATATATTTTTGGAAATAAAATGACCAAAGTGGCCCTTGGTGTGCGTACGTGGGTCGCGGCTTGCATACGTGAGCCAAAGCATGCATAGCAGGCACATTCTTGCATACGCAGTTATGGTTTCAGAAACATAAGAAATACAAGTTTTTTTGCAATAATGGCTGAGGTTTGGAACAAATCCCACATCGTTTGGGAGCCATTCCAAACCCCATTTTTCCATTATATAAAGACTTACATGATACATTTTCAAAACAAACAAAAATACCATGGGGAAAAACCTAAGATTCATTAGAAAATAATGAATCAAAAGGGAGTTTTTCATAAAATACTCTTTAGTCAATTTTATTTGATTGAGACCTTTTTTGGTCCCAATCCTTTTACTTCAACGTTGCTAATCACTTTCTTATTAGTTTGTGAATAGATTTGATTGAGGGAAACGGTCAAAATCAAGCTTGGAAAGCTTCTATTTAAGGTATTGAGTCTAACTCTTTTTTTTTTTTCTTCCTTTTCTGTTTTTCTTTTATGTTTTAATCTTCTTCTTTTTCTTTGTTTATGTTTATACATGTTTGCTTAGATTAGCACTTTAGTTCTTTTCATATTTTGTGTAAGTTAGGTTGTTAGTTTTTTGTTTTAAAGTTCTGCTCTATTTATGTGTTTTTTAGGTTTTCTGGGCAAGGATTTGCGTACACATGATCTAGCTTGCACGCACAGGCTTGATTCTGCGTACGTATACCTGTTCTATCATGTGTGATGCCTGTCCAGAAACCCTAAATTCTTGTTTTTTTGTTTCTACTTTCACATGTTTGTTTTGTGTAGCCTCTTTTTATATATGTTTAAGGCCCACAATTGTTTGTTCACCTTTTAACATATTTGTTTGTTATCACATGTTTAGATTGGGCTTTAAATTAGGGTTTCTTAGCCTTAATGCTATTCATTCACATGCTCATGCATTGATGCCATATGTGCTGAGTTGCTGCAAGGTAAATGAGGTAAGTCATGCGTTCACATTCCCATGCATCTTTGAATATGATTTCACCTCGATGTTAGAGGTAAACATGTTTGTTTGGTTGAAGTGTAGATGCAATCACTTGTTTGTTTAGATCTTTCTATGCCTGTGTGCTGCCTTGGATATAATATGTATGATAGTAACATGCTAGGGTTTCTTTGATATGTTGGGTTCTCTTCTATTTGGATGGATAGATAAGTATGTTTTGTTTGGGAAGAAAGATGCCATGTTATATGCTTAGATGTATGCTAGTGTGTATGTGAGTATAGACGCAAGTGTTGAACATGCCTTTAATAAGGTTAAGATGTAAGATATAATAATGGGAGGCCAACCTTAGGGTTGGGCGATCTTGGGTGCCTAACACCTTCCCAAGAGCGTATCTAAACTCCGAACCCATATTCTAGTACTAAGATCAAAGGTCTTTTCTTGAAAGGACACTATATTTATGGTTCATAAACCATATAACTAGGTGGCGACTCCCCCCTATGTGTCTTTTTTCTTAACCTTAATTAAAAAAAAATTCAATAATTGTTTACACACACATGCACTTGTTCTTTTTGTCCCTTAACCTTGGTTGGTGATGAGTGAGAAGATGGAAAGCTCCATTTAGGCCCAAATTTTCCGAAGTTCATCCCACCAACTCACAATCGGTGCCATCGCCTATAATGGGTTTTGAGTATGTTAAAGGTTTGCTATCAATCCACTATAGGGTCCACTTAGGCCTTCAGTTGGAATCATAGCCCTCCTAGTTGTGAGTGACCTACTTTTCTATCCCTTTAGCCTTAAGGAGCCTACCCACACTAAAGAGATCCTAGATCCTACCGTGTAGGGTACCTTTATGTATCTCTTGTTTGTTCAACCGTATATCATGTGTTCACCTAATTCTAAAGGAAAAATAAATGTATAAAAATGGAAGAGATGGCCCTAAAGTTATCGTATACCCTAAAGTTATGGTATACCTTAAGATGTTGTGGGACAACAGAAAAGAAGTTTTCACATATAAGAGGCTTGTCCCTAAATCCAAGGGTATATCTTAACTTGAAAAGTTCATAAGACCGTAGCCTAATTGCTATCATGAACCCAAATCAAAAGGCCTTTTAGAAAAAAGGACTTTGAGTCCAAGATAACAAGTATGCTATGAACTTAGCATCCAACATCCTTCAAAGCCAAAATGAACTTCCCTAACCTTGGGTCTCTTTGTTGCATGCCTAGGCCCAAAATGATGAGAATCTCATGGACTTTGAGAGGAAGGCTACAGTGTATTCTAGCTAGAGGGCTATATCAAAATAATGAATAAAAGATGAAAAGCCCAAAAGTGATGAGTACTTTGTAAGCCCAAGTTTGAGACAAAGGATTGAAAATTCTTAAGTACATTTTAATGGAAGCGCAAGAGAATAAGATGAGAGCTTTTTGTAAATGGACTAAAGCCTAAAGAAATAAGGGGCAAGGATCCATGAGAGGAAAGGGAGTGACATTGTAATTGGGCCTTCATTAAAATGAACTTCATAATTTTCCAAGAACATCTAAAAAAGTAAAAGGAGCCTTTTAATTGGGACATGTGTTGGAAAAATACATGTTTGTATCACATACAAAATATACGCAGCAAAAAATTAATGGATCTACTTCATTTGCAATTGATAACATGTGCTATGTAAGTTTCAGAATTTGAGAACAAGAAAGCGTACCTTGGTATGGTGAAATTCAAAACAATCTAAATAGAAGTACTTGGGAAGACTCTCAATCTTCACTCCAATTCCACTTGATGCCCAAGATGCGTGGTCTCTTAATCAGTTTCCAAGGAGAGAATAGGAGAGTGTCCAACACTTACATACAAAGCATTTCATTCCTTGTGTGTTCTTAATGAAAAACACTTATGAAAGACTTGTGAAAACCTTTAATGAAATTTTGTATGTTTCTCTCCTTATATATATAACTGATTATCTAATTGGGCTAGCTTTTTGAGCCATTCCAATTGGGCTCTTGTGTATGGCTTGGAGTGGGACTAAAAGAGACTAATAAGATACTAGTTCCAATGGGCCTTGGGCTTTTCTGTCAACTCTTAACAAGTCCAACGTTACCATTAACTATATTTAATACCACTATGTAACTATAGTTGCACTCTAGGTCTTCTCTATAAATTATATCCCAAGACTTTATTATACATGCAACCCCTTCATAAAATATTCGTAGTAATAAAGACTCATGAAAGTAGACTGTCACTTTAAAGATTACTACATTTTAATTTTTGAGTACCCAGTTTAATCCTTTAAGTTATTCATTATATATTTATGAAATCGAATTCTATAAATATATACTTTAGTAACTCCTTACTAAAGTGGTTGGGCCCAACTCTTTGAATAACCAAACCCATTAAACTTATCTCAAGGGAATATTTTGTATCTCCGGTAAGAGACTATGAATTCCATCTTGAGAATATATGTTCTATCAACACTAAATGTGATTGCCCAACATACTGAGGTTTTGACTGTGACTAATAGATCTCACTCCTGATATATCAAAGTAACCTACATCTCATGATCAGGTCCATTATTCTCTTAGGATTAAGAGTTCATGTATATAGAAGTCGTGAGTTTATTATTCATTTAACAGTCGTTAGGAGAATAATAAATCTCACAGCGGTCCAGTTCAATATGCCTTAACTCTTAAAACATATCAACATACCAACTACAAATCTCCATTTCCATGATGAATAGCTAGGATTTCCAGAAGAAGATGCCATTCTTTTGATGATAAATAAAAAGGAATATCGAAAATTCGAGTGGCTGAAGCTGAAGCAGCTACTTTCGAAGTAACAGAAAGAAAAGCAACGACTCACTTTTTTCTCTCATTCAAAACCATGCATGAGACTTTCATCTATCACGGCTCCTAAGTTATAAAAGAAAGAAGAACTCATCTTCTTTCCTTTTTTGATTACCTTCCTCGTGTATGTATAAGATCGAATCCATTCGATTTCTAAAAAGGATTACTAATCCTAACTTTTCGAGGAATCCTTTATCAATGGTTGTGAATGACCTATTTTTCTCAATCTTTTTGACCTTGGTTCCGTAGGAGCAAGTCAGAAAGATTGAGACAAATCATTTTAGTTGATATGTTATAGTCTTCATAGATGAAACGCCCAATTTCATCACCAACTATGAACTACATTTTGAGTTTACAAGGAACTTGTGATTTACGTCTTTTGTGACTAAATCACATACAATGCCTCTCATGGACTAAGATAATGTCCCATTAGTTCATTTATAAATAGTCTCATATAATTAAATAATTTAATTATTTATGACATGCCAATAAATTGGATTTTAGGGCATAAACCCCAACAACATGATCTTAATAAAAATAGGGCCTCTTTTCAGGCATCATTGCACCTCCAAAGTCAAGAAAACACGTCCCCACTCCTATTTGGATTCGAGAAAAAGGAAGGCGCTTGATCAAAATTAAGGACACACACCAAGAAGAAGGAAATCCCCAAGAAACAATGGCTACCTCCATGGAAGGCCCAATGGTACAAAGGATTCTTAAGGCCTTGGACGAACATGGAGAGGCTCTTAAGAAAATGGGAGAGCGCCTCACTGGGTTGGAGGAATTTAAGCTCAAGAAGTTCGCATATGTGGAAATCCATGATGATGAGCAAGAAGTGGAAGAATAGGACGAAAAAGGAAAAAAGTGGAATATGAAAGAAATAAACAATTTGAGAAAATCATCGCTGAAACCATAGTTGTGAAGGGAGGGAGGGTAAGTTCAAAGGCTCCTATTGCATTGCCTCCTAAATTCAAGATCTCTAATGCGGAAAAGTTTGATGGGGCTGGGGATCCAAAGCAACACATAAGAAGATACCTAAGGATTGCTAAAATGAAAGGGCTAGATGAGAAGAAACTTAATATGCGTTTTCCCTTCCTCTCATAGGAGGCGCATCGAGATGGGACTATAGCCTTGATCTAAGCAAAACTAAGGCGTGGAATGAGCTAGTGAAGTTGTTTGTAGACCAATTCATCTTCAACATCATGATTGATGTGACTCTAAGGGATTTGGAGACTATCAAGCAAGGTATGGGGGAGACATTTTCCGAATACATGATTAGATGAAAGAACAAGGCATCTAGAATGGTCAATAGGCCAAATGAGAAAGACCAAATCAACATGATCATCAAGAACTTGCTCCTAGTTTATAATAGTAGGCTTTTACCATCACTTATAAGCTCATTTGGAGAATTATGTGATTGTGGAACAAGAATTGAAGATGCTTTCAATAATGGACAATTGGAGAAAGGGGAAAGCAAGCCTCCGACCAAGAAGACACATGGAGGAGGGACCATCACCAAAGTACCCAATCTCGTAAATGTAAGCGCCATCATACCCCAACAAACACTAGCCCACCCAAAGAAAGCTTCCCGAGAATTCTCTGTCCTAGGAATACCTCACCCAAGCATATGAAAACTTATCCTCCAAAGGATTTTTCAAACCTTTAAACCCCACACCCATGCCTAATCTCATACCTCCTTCTTGGAACCTCAATGAATATTGCCATTACCACTAAAAATCCAGCCACAAAACTGACAATTGCTTTAGCCTCAAACACGAGATACAAGACCTTATAGACAATGGAACCCTCCCAAACCCTAACATCATCACCAAACCCAACATTAGAAAGAACCCTTTGCCTGATTATCTTAGGGCTCCCTCTCCATATCAAAATTGGGCACAAATAGGTGAAGTTGAATGGAATTGCTCGAAGTTGATAGAGACCACAAACGTCAATGTCATAGAAGTTTAAGGGATATGGGATGAAGAAGATGAAGCCTTGAAGGAGGTAGTAGCGATATGGGGAATACTTCCCAAAGGAGTGACGGAATTGAAGAAAAGAGTCTTGGAGGATAATGTAGCAAATATCACTAGAAGTGGGAAGCGCTATAAGCCATCCTCTTTGGAAAAGGATCATCTTGGTAGGGATCTAGGAGAAGGGTCCAAACCTACAGAACTCAAAGGAGACAAAAAAGAGGAGGATAGGGTCTTAATGCAATTGAAGAAGACCTAAGCTCATGTATCCGTGTAGGGTTGCTCATGTTCTCTCAAAAGCATTGTAAGGCTCTCTTGCACGCCTTGAATGGAAAAGAAGTACCTATAGAAACTATACCACAAGAAGTTTTGTCTTTCATGGGGGTTGAAGGTCCCTCAATCCCTTTCCTTGCTTTTTTCGATGAAGAACTCCCTCTCAAAGGAGCTACTCACACTAGACCCTTGTAAATCACCATTGAATGCATGGGTGCCAAGGTCCTAATGGTTCTCATTGACAATGGATCCACCTTGAATGTTTTTCCTTTTAGGACCGCCCTCACTGTTAGGGGTGTCCACGGGTCGGTCTGGGTCAGGTTTATGCCCAACCCGCAACTGACTCACTTACATCAGGTGGATGGCTGAACGACCCGCCATCGACTGTAGACGACCTCGGGTTAAGTTGGATCGGACTTTGGTGGACAACAGTCGGGTCGGTCGACCTCGTATTGAGTTACAATCACCGGATTTTCGTCGGATCAAAGCTTAAAATCAACCCATCAAGCCCAGATTTGAGCAAACAGATCTAAGAAAAAATCGAAGCAAAAACATCATATGAAGCTCAGCTTTGAGTGAAAAATTCATCTTTATCGCCGGATCTAAGTGAAAATCAAAGCACAAGCACCAAATCTTCGCCGGATCAAAGCTCAAAATCACCACATCAAGCCTAGATTTGAGAGTAAATCACTGGATCTAATCAAAAATCAAAGCAAAAACCATCACAACAAGCTCAGATTTGAGCGAAAAATTCATCTCTATCGCCAAATCTAAAGTGAAAATCGAAGCACAATCTTCTTCTCACCGCCGGATCAAGCGTAGATCTAAGCAAAATCTTCATCTCACTGCCGGATCTAATCAAAAACTACCAAACCTTCACCAGAATATCGATGAATTTGAACAGATCTATGTAACTCCAGCCTTCTTTCATGGGTTTCCTTGGTCGAATCAGGTATATCGGGTTTTAAAGAAGAAAATTTGCCATCCGACCCGCGTTAGTCAATTTTTGGGGGTAGAGACCTGTCTCCAACCATCACTAGCATCTGGTCGGCCCGGACGATTTGGGCGGGTGGTTTGGTTTATGGGTTGTCATGGACACCCGTACTCACTGTTGGCTTAGACATGGAGACTACCATTCCTTTTCCTTTAACTGTAAGGGCATATGACAACACTTCAGGAAAGGTCATAGGTAATTTTAGACCCCTTGTAAGATTGGGCCAATGGAGACTATTGTGGAATTTCATGTCATGGACATCATTCCAAATTACAATCTTTTCTTGGGAAGAGCTTGGCTTCACCCCAATGGGGCAATCCCCTCCTCACTACCCTAGAAGATAAAGATCCCATGAATGGATAGATTGCCATAGCAGTTGGAGATGGTGAGATCCTAGTGTTGGTTTGTGGACTCAAGGAAGGAGGGAGTGAGCTTCAAACGAGTGGCTTTGAGTTCGTGAATATGGCTGACTATGAGTTAAAGGATGAGAGGTGTGCTATCGATTTGTTCCCATATTGAAGCCATGAGGTGATTGCAATGATGAAGAACATGGGTTACATGCTTGGTATGGGTCTTGGAAAGGAAGGAAAATGGGATGTTGAGTTCCCCAATATCAAGACTCAAGTGACCAAGGAAGGCCTAGGATTCTTTGAAGGCTGCGACGGAATCAAGAAAAACTATAGCACTCTTAATGGGAACATCGTGAAAGAAGGAGGAGACTTCCCCTATTGTGGCTTCCTCGAACCTCGGGTAGGTAAAGATAGAAGGGTGTTTCCTGGTTGGAAGGTGTTCTTTAATGAAAAACTCACTTTCAAGGAGAAGCCTACCATGGTGATTAAAGAAATGCGAGAAGAGGTCGATCGGGTGAACTACATGGATGCTGAAGCAATTAAGACGATGATGAAGACGAGTAGGGACGTGTTCGCCATAACCAATAAAGAGCCAAGTGATCCTTCCAAATTCATCAATCCTATTATGGGGCCCATTAATAATTGGACTTGGGTTGTGTTTTCTAAGAATGTGGGGAAAAAATTTTGTAATGCAAGTTCCAATTTACTTTTCAACAAGATGAATTCTGATTTAGCTTGCTTTGATGTGTCCCATAACATTGAAATTTAGCACTTAAATGATTCAAATAAATTTGAAAATGAAATTAATAAATAATTGGAAAAGAAAATTGAACCTATGGAACCAACTCTTGAAACTGTTAATTTGAACAATGATGAGAATTCACGCTTAATTAAAATTGGCTCAACTTTAAATGAAAAAGAAAAGAAAGATTTTCAAGAACTCATAGAATTTCAAGAGGTGTTTGCATGGTCCTATGAAAATATGCCTAGAATTGACCCCGAGATAGCTCAACATCACATAGATACTTATGACCATATGGTGCATCTCAAGAAAAAATTGAGAAGAATGAAGACCGAATGGCTCTTAAAGATCAAAGAGGAAGTCACTAAACAACTAAAGGAAGAGTTCATTAAACCCGTAAACCAATCCGAATGGATAGCCAATGTCATGCCTGTATCTAAGAAGGATGCAAATGTAAGGATGTGTGTGGATTTTAGAGACTTGAATAAGGCATGCCCTAAAGATGACTTTTCCCTCCCTCACATTGATGTCTTGGTGGATAACACGGCCGGAAGTGCCTTGATATCCATCATGGATGGTTTTTTGGGATACAACCAAATTAAGATGGCTCCTAAGGACATGACCAAAACCACTTTCACTACCGAATGCAGAATCTAGTCAATCTACTGTTACACGATAATGCCATTTAGCCTCAAGAATGCTGGGGCAAGTTACCAAAGGATGGCTATAGCCTTACTACCATGGTTTTCAAACTCAGGCCGTTCATTGAATCGTAAAAGGAAGAGGTTCAAGGTTTTTGAGGTCGAATCGAGGTTGGACCGAGGTCGAACCGTGATGACGTCATAATTAATTTAAGAATTATTTTAAATATAAATAAAAACATTAAATTAATAAAAATAGAAAAATTAACTAAAATAGTCTAATTCAATATAGAGATCTATCTTTCAAATATTTTTTATATCATAACTATTACAAGATAAATAAAAAATGTCAAATCCTAAGCAAATATAAATAGAGTATATCTTTATTTATTTACATGTTAATTAGTAAAACTTGTGATAATAGTAATAATAATGATAATAATAGTAATATAATTATTATTATAATATAAGAATGAGAAGGACACTTACCTCAAATAAAATAAAATATTTAAATTATCTAATAATTTGAAAATTAAAATAATAATTTAATAATTTATAATTATAAGTATAAGTATATCTATTTCCAAAAAAAACTTTAAATACTATAGCAATACTAGTATTATAATATTTCACACAACTTTTGCTACAACTCGTTATATGATAAGTTATAAGCAGTAAAAAAAATTGTGGAAGTATATGAGTTTATATTTTTATCACTCATAACTTATGACAAAAATTGTTAAAAATGTTGTAATATTAACATTGTTCTAAATATAAATTTGCTGCAATACTGTGGCAATATGGCAATACACGTACATTATGTCACATCATGTTGGGCTTATAGGCCAAAGCTGAAAAGAAGTAATGGAGAGCTTTCACACGTGGAGAGCTCATCTTTTATTCAAAAATTAAAAGCTTTCAATATTTCCAATGCTAGGTAGCTAGTGTTAGTGTACTGTAGTCACGTGGAGAGCTTAGGAAACTTCAAAAACAAATACAAAACAAAGAAAGAGAAAGTGAGATACCAAACCACATACATAACAAATTTAAAAGAAGAAGAAGAAGAGAGGGAGACGGATAGAGAAGAAGAAAAAAAGAAAGAAAGTAAAAGAAGTAGAATAAGAAGAAGCAGTTGATTCACGGCGCCACCCCTACTTCGTCGTCGTCTTCTTCCTTTTCTCCTTCTTCTCAGTTTTCTTTCCTTACAAATGAGTTTCAGATCTGAAAAAAGAAAATCGTGCGAACCGCAAAAACTAGCCATGGTTCATAGAACAGTACGGTTCGGCTGCGGTTCGAGTGGTTTCATGTTTTTTTTGCATTGAAAGGTTCTTAGTTCTAATAGAACTGAAATAATCAGAGGTTCACAGTTAATTGGGTCGAACAGTACGGTCAAGTCCGGGTCTGAGAACCATGCTTGCTACATGATATGATGCATAATGAGGTAGAGGTGTATGTTGATGATATGATAGTAAAATCCAAGGATAGAGGAAGCCACACCACAAACTTGAGGAAGTTCTTCGAGAGGATTAAAGAAACCCTAAACCCTAAAAGTGTGCCTTTGGAGTAACCGCTAGAAAGTTGTTAGGGTTCCTAGTAAGTGATAAAGGGATAGAAGTTGACCCATCCAAGATTAAAGCTATATTGGAGATGCCTCCACCCAAAAGTGAGAAAGAGATAAGGGGTTTCTTAGGTCGATTACAATACATTAGTCGATTCATTGCCAAGCTCACTTTCACTTGTGAGCCCATCTTTAAAATCCTAAGGAAGAATGAACCACACACATGGAACGGCGAGTGCCAAAAATCCTTTGAACTTATCAAAGAATATCTCCTCCAACCACCTAGCCTAGTGCCTCCACAACATGGAAAACCCTTACTCCTATACCTTTTCATCATAGGTCATATGGTTGGAAGTATACTTGCACAAGAAGATGATGAGATGAATGAAAGAGCCATATATTACTTGAGCAAGAGATTCCATGATTATGAGACTAGGTACACTCCCATAGAAAAGTCATGCTTCGCACTTGTTTGGGCCGTACAGAAATTGAGACATATCGTTTTACCCTTTCAAATATGGGTGGTGGCAAGAATAGATCCATTGAAGTACCTCTTTAAGAAACCCGTTTTGAGTGGAAGATTGCCAAGATGGTTGATCTGGTTGGCAGAATTTGATTTGAAGTATGTGGCAAAAAAAAAAAACTATCAAAGGAAACGTCATGTCAGATTTTTGTATAGAGAATCCCATAGGGGGGGAATATGGTAAAGAGGATTTTCTAGATGAAGAAATTTTGGATGCTGAGTTAGGGACATGGAAGATGTACTTTGATGAAGCTGTAAACCAATATGGGAATGGGATAGGAATACTCTTAGTCACTCCTGAAGGGTCTCACATACCTTTGGCAATCAAATTGAACTTTGAAGTAACTAACAACATGTCTGAATATGAGGCTTGCATTGTCAGAATGGAAGCTCTTCGAGAATTGGGAGTAAGAGATGTCGAAGTCTTTGGGGATTCAACTTTGGTTATAGCCCAAGCGCAAAAGTTGTGGAAAGTGAAGGAAGAACATTTGAAGCCTTATCAACAATACTTGGAGGACTTGACCAAGACCTTTGACAAGATTGAGTACACAATCATCCTTAAAGCTCAAAATCAATTTAAGGATGCCTTAACTACTTTAGCCTCCATGGTTGAAATACCCAAGGGAGTATGGACACAGCCCTTAGAGATTGAACAAAGTTATGAGGAAGTACACAAGAGGAAGACCGAAGCTTCAGTAGTAGCCATAGAGAAAGAGGAAGTTTCGTGGTATTATGACATCATAAAGTTCTTGGAACTAAGGGCATATCCGGATGGTGCCAATAAGAGAGAGCGTCGTTCCATTAGGATGATGGCAACCTAATACATCCAATGTGGAGGATAACTTTATAGAAGGTCCTATAATGGTGTAAACCTTCATGGCTTAAAGAGAAAAGAAGCGGAGAGGGAAATTGAAGAAGTTCATCAAGGGGTTTGTAGCCCTCATATGAATGAGAGAATGTTAGCCAAGAAGATCTTAAGGATAAGGTACTACTGGAATACGATGGAGACTAATTGTGTGGACTATGTGAAAGGCTGCCATGATTGTTAGACACGCCAACTTAAACTGTGTTCCACCTAGTGAGTTGTATAGCATGACTTCTCCATGGACATTCTCAATTCGGGGCATAAACGTGATTGGAAGGATAACTCCTAAGGCTTTAAACGGGCAAGAGTACATTTTAGTGGCAATCGACTATTTCACCAAGTGGGTAGAGGCAGCCTCCTATTCCATGTTGAAAGTTAAGCATGTAAATCGATTCTTAGAAAACAACATCATATGTCAGTTTGGGGTACCCCAAAAGATCATTTTTGATAATGGTTCCCTCTTTGAAGGTGAAGTCCGAAGGGTCATGGAAGAATATGGCATTGAGCGTTACAAGTCTTCACCATATTGACCACAAGTTAATAGGGCCGTAGAAGTAGCCAATAAGAATGAGAAGAATATCCTAGCCAAGATGGTAGTGACATACAAAGATTGGGCTGAGAAGCTTCCATTTGCCTTGTGAGGTTATAGGACTTCTATCCGTGCATCGACTGGGACAACACCTTACTCCTTGGTTTATGGTAGTGAGGCGGTGCTTCCTATTAAGGTGGAGGTACAATCTTTGAGGGTGTTAGTAGAAACCAAGGTCCTAGAAGAGGATTGGGCTAAGGCAAGATATGAACAATTGGGTTTGATAGATGAGAAAAGGGCTAGGGCATAATACCATGCACAAGGATACCAAAAAGGGATTGCTAGAGCATTTAACAAGAAAGTGAAACCAAGAATCCTTAAAGAAGGGGACTTGGTCCTAAAGGTGCTTAGAGATGAGACTTGATCCAAGAGGAAAATGAAGCCTAGGTGGTCTGGGCCTTTTATCATTAAGAAGATCATGTTTGGAGGTACTATAAGAATCACAGATTTGGAAGAGATGCTTTGCCCCATTAACATGGATAGGCTCTGGAAATATAACATTTAAAAGAAAAAAAGAAAAAGAAAAAAGCCTGCTAGGTTGAAAACCCCAAAGGGCGACCTAGGTAAAAATTAGGGCAAAAGAACCTCGCTTGATTGAAAACCTAAAAGGGCAGTCTAGGCAAAAGTTAGGAGAAAAGACCATAGGCAAGGAAAAAATTCCCGAAGGGACGTCATGGGCAAAAATTACATGGCAGAGGAAAAAGAGATGAAAAAAAAAAATGAGGTGACAATAAGCAAAGATAATAAAAAGGAAATTATCTCATTGCTCAAATTAAAAGATAATAAGTTTGTTTTCATAGGGGATTTGGAACATTCGAATCCTTTATTAAATTCAAAAACAAAAACATGAGAATCATAAAAGTGCAGAAAAATAAATTATGGGGCCCCTCAAAGTTGGTCAATCAGTCCTCCTTGCCTTCTTGCTAGTCCTCATATAAGCTTTCTCATCCCTTAGAATCCACTTCATGTCATCCTCCAACTATTACTTGTAGCTTGTAGTGGGGTAGATATATTTGGTTGGAACAATGTCTTTCATCACCCTACAACGTGGCCAAGCTTCACTAATCCTGCCCAAGATCCTATTGGTGAAAACCGCGATGTGGAAGGCACCCTCATCATTAGAAGCTCCTTGATGCTCTCCAAATTTCCTTGAGATACGACAAGTGGAGTAGTAAGAGTAGCATCGAAGCCTAACTAAAGTCATGCAATGATCCTTGCAGCAATAATGAACCATGCTTGAGATATGCCACCATTCCACAACCCACTAAATGTTGGTCCCATAAGTTCCATGTACGCTTCAAAGCCCATACATTTTGAATCTGACGGTCCCTAAGATGCTTAGGAAGGTAGGTGCTGAGAGGCACAGTAGGACGTTGAACAAATTGAAGCTTCTCTTGTAGCCATATCTAAAAGAGAGAGAGAGAGAGAGAAGAGGGGGAGAAAAGGAAAAAAGAAAAAATAGAGAGTGGAGAGCTTGAGTGAGAAAAGAATAAAGAAATAATAAAAGACGATATAAGGTGCCTTAATGGGTTGAAAATCGAAAGGCAATCCATGCAAAATTAGAGGATTCCCGCTAGGTTGAGAACCTAGGTAAAAGTTAGGGATTGTACCTGAAGAAGAAGAGGACTTCCGGCAAAGAAGCTTGCTTCCTTTCTTTGAAAAGCATCCAAACCATTGAGGATTCCTGCCAAGATTAAGCCCACTAGAATACCTCTCTTTAACTCATAAACCACCATGCACATTCGAAGGTCCACACAATATGACTTTTGGATCAAGAAATACCTTGCAAGTGCACATAAGCAAAAGGCACGAAGATAGTATGATCATGGCCTTTCACCCTCAGGAAGTCCCGAACCGGAAAAGTAATCAAAGACTAGCTAATGTTGAGTTTGCCAATAACATATCACTTATTGGCTGTGATTTTAGGGACAATTAACATAACTTGTAGCAAGGAAGGAAGATCCCCACCCATGGTAGGAAAGATGAGATCATCAATCTCCGGTTCACCCATGATGGTAGCAAATTCCTCTATAGTGGGGCATAATTCTATTCAGTTGAAGCAGAATACATGTGGAGAAGGAACCCCATAGTTGGTAGCAGCACAAAGAAGAGGCTCATCCACCCTAATTTGATAGTAAGGGAAGATGCAAGAAAGGCCATAGGGAGCAACATAATACATGAAATAAGGACCAAGCTTCCTAATCCAAGTGGAGACATCAAGAGGAGAATTTTTTGCCATTGGGAGACCTCAAACAAGTTTTCTCTAGGTTGGAAATACGTTGGTGTGGATTTTGGACTCAAACGGCTACTTTTATACCTAAGTAAATCAACTAGGATTTTCCTGATTTAAGGCCCACGTATGTAGAATCACAATGTGTACACAAAGTCAAAGCTATGTATGCAGGCTCATGTCCATATATGCACAGCGCTGGAAGAAACCCATCTTCCCCTGTTTTGAGTAGAGTTTTTCTACTAAAAAACACTCCTAGGGTTCCTGTGTCCTAAAGAATCATTTAAGATGCATTCTAAGCACAAGATTGTAAGCATCAAAGAAGCAAAGTCGTATAGAAACATACAATCTATCATTATCTTGTAAATTAAGTGCTAAGTTCCAATCAAAAGCAAAAATGTAAAAAGATATTCTTAAATACAATCCTATGTCTCAAACCAAATCCAAATGTCTGCTAAAGGGAATAAAAAACATTAAAATCAAGAAAAAGAAGAAAAAAAACGTGTGTTGTATATATGCTGTGACTACAAGTAATCAACGGTGTTGGCTCTTCCTTGGCTGGTAGCTAGAAGTCACCTCCGAGTCCTCCTCCTCACCACCATCATCATCACCACCGCCTGGGTGGGCTGCTCCTCCAGGACCATATTGCTCCCTCGAGTAGTTGGTCACCTCCAACTTGAGATTCCCGACCAGCCATACCAACTCCTCATGCTTTTGGATAGTGGGCTGCAATTCAAAGAAAGAAGAGTTAGTGACCAAACCAAAAAGAGAGAAATGGCAAAAAGAGAAAGAACAAAGAGAATGAAGAACTTATTGCTCGAGTGTTGGGAGGGAAATGATAGCCCATGACATTAGGGTTACGGGGCACGACATGCTCGCGAGTAAAGCCATCCAGGCCATAAGCATAGATCGTCCAAGGGATATGTTGAGGATCAATAGGCTCACTAGCAATAGGTACCCCCTATTACAATTTTCCACATTAGGAGTCATGACAAAAAAGAAGAGAAGAAGAACAAGAGCTTGAGCATATACTTGAAAAAAAAGAGAAGGCATGATGCAAGTGATGTTGAACTCCTCATAGGCCAACCCCTTAAGAAGCTGCTCAGCATAGCAATCACGACTTCCCCACGAGTTGTATTCAGCATTAGTCATGGAATGTAGGGCAAGCATGAACTCAGGAGGGTCCATCGGAATCTGTGGGTTATCCCTACCCACCAACTAACACCTTACCCTCTTTGCCAAATATAAAACCCTCTCGCCCACTCCTTTAAGGGGCCAGGTAATCTTCGAAGCAATGAGAGTGGCAGGCTCCAAGTCTCTAGTAGCAAGACGGGCTGGCCCATAGGGCCCAATTTACCTATAAAGGCACAAGGTTAGGAGGAGAGTATTTTAAGAGTAATACGTGAAGAAGCATGAACAACTAGAACTCGTAAATTTACCTCATTTGAAGTCAACCTCTCAAGATGTGCCCTCACTTGAGGAAAATCCCTTAGAACTAGGTCGATGCCTAGAGTTATGAGGCCATGCCTAACCACCCATCGCTACGAAAGAGAGAAACACAAGCCACATGTCAGATGCAATATGATAGTTTGCAAGATGATAGTATGTAAGATGACAGTTTTCAAGACGACAGTATGCAAAATGATGATTTTCAAGATAGTACAATTTGCAAATGAAAGTGAAAAATAATGAAAAGAGAACTGACCTCAAGGAGCATCCAAGGCCCCACAAGCTGCCACAAAGTGCCCTGACAGAGAGTGTTGAGGGTGGAGTAAAGATAAGTAAGACATGCTTGTCCCTAATGTTGATGCCCGACCCAAAACGGAGAACCATTGGCCTTCGTTTGACCACCCGCCGTGGCAACACTCCTGCACGTGAGGGGCCTGTTAAAGGCCCCTCTCAAATGATCGGCGCGGTTCGCGCTGAGCTTCTGGTGCTCTCTCACTCTCTCGGTGGAGAAGGGTAGGTGTCTACCTTTGGTGGTGTGGTGAGAATCTTAGCCAAATTTTAAGGGATTACCAAAGGTGAGTGAAGTCGCCACCAATCATTGGGTTTTTCTAAGTTGTGATTGGTCACCTGTTTCTAGTTGATTTTATTACCAATCCTAGGCTAAGAAAAATGACAATTTTCTTAATTTAATATGGATGGCAAAAAATCTTGATTCTTGAGTTTGAAATGAGGGAGGAAGGAAGTGGGTTTAACAGAGTACATAACCAAATGGGAGAGGCTAGACCCCTAAACATAGCCGTTTGGCTCATCTCTACGCTTGCATCTGTGCCCTTTTTGTTTGCGCCTGGGAGTTTGTGCCCTAGCTCCATGCATCTTTGCTCCATGTGTGTACATGCAAAGGCAAATATAAGAAACTAGCAGACACGCAATGGAAAGAAAAGATGCAAAGAGCATATGAAAGAGGCATAAAGCAGATAAGCATGATAGACATGGCAAGCAAAGAAACAAGAAAGCAAGCAACCAAGCGAGAAGGCAAACAAGCAAGAAAACAAAAAAAAAGGTGGTACTCGCAAGGGAAAAATGTAGGTTTGGATCAAATGTCCATAACTTGATTGTGTTGAAGTATGGACGACACACTAGCAAGCAAGAATCATGCATGGACATGTAAGTAAACGCGTAAAGATGCATAGAAAGCCAATGGGTGGCACAAACAAGCATGGCAAGCATATCATCGCACAGAGAGAAAAAGGGGGAAGGTATGCACGAAGCAAACCGGCATCCAGAGACGCACCCTAAGTGATAACACCCAAACTAGGCCTCAAGGGCGTCAGATGTAACCAAACAACCAAGAAATAAAGAGGCTAACATGGAAGATAGAGCATAGAAGCAAGTAAGCATAGACATGCAAATGGGTGATTCAAATCCTTTGATATGGGCCAAGAGATACGAATGAGGACCAAGACCATAGGGTCAAGATAGGATCCGAACCAATAGGTCAAAACACAAGAAAGAGTGACAAAAGGGCTACAAAAGCACATGGCATGACAAACATAGCCTAGGCCTAGGTACACAAACATGGCATGGAGCATACAAGCACATGAGAGATGGCATAAAGCATGTAGAGAACATAGATCTAAGCATGTAGGCATGTGAGAACATAGGTCAAGACAAGTAGGCATAGAAACATGCATGTAAACATGTAGATCCTAGCACATAAACATGGAAGAATATGAATCCAAGCCTATAGAATGTGAAGACAAGGATCTAACCATATAGCATGGAAATGTACACATAAACACATAGATCCAAACAAGGCATAGTAAAAAATATCATACAAGCATGTGAGTATGTAGCCCTAACATCAACATAGAATGAAAATGGCAAAAAAACAAGGGAAAACATGGCATAAAACATAAAACATGTAGATCGATACAAATAACATATAAACAAGCATGGAAGAATATGGATCTAAGATGAGAACATGCTAGGAGCAAGATAAAGCAAGAAACATGTTAATGAAAGCAATAAATCATGTTATTAAGGCAAAAAAAGCAAGATAAATGCTAGAAAAAGATTTAGAAAGTTAGGGGTGTGGATAGTAGCTGAAAAGCTACATCCACACCCCTAAACGCTAAATCCAAGATGTAAAACCAAGGAAAAGAAGATTGGGTGCAAAAACACTACCTTGTATTTTTAGTGAAGAAGGAAGATTCAAGAGGCTTCGATGTATTTTTGGTGATTGGAGAAGAGAAAAAAAATTGTAGAAAATGTCTAGGCAGAGCAGACAACTTGGGGAGCCTCCCCTTTTTCTAGTCTGGGGGGCTATTTATAGCCCCAAGCGCGTGTTTCGAGGTGGCGGCCCTTCAAGGGCCGCTAACTTGAAAGTTCCTCTGATTCGGTTGATCTTGACACCCTTGGAAATATCTTGACTTCTTGATTTTGTAAAGGTACAGAACTTGAAAATCCAACAGTCGGATCAAAAGTTATGGCTTTGGGAAGTTAGTGGTGCATTGATCGATGCGTTATCCTGATTTTCATGATATCTCGGCCTTTCTAGCTTCGATTTCGACCTGTGAATAGTTGTTGGAATGAGAATTTGATAATCTTTGCAGTGGTGCTAGTTTCAACCTGTTCTGACTGTCGGATTAAAATTAGAGTTTCTGGGCCCACTCGGGTTGTTTTGGTCATTTTGGCTGGAAAAGGAACTTTGGGTGCTTCGGTGTCTGAACGGGTTGCGCAACACCACTTTTGATGTTCTCGCGGCCCCATGGAGAGAAAATAATTTTTTTAGATTTTTCGGTGTCTGGCACGCAAATCGGGGGCAAATAAAATACAGTATCAAAAACTGCCCCTTCTTTATCTGACATCTCGAGTGCAATGAGAGGTGTTGGATAAAGAACGCGATTTTGAATTTTGTTGCCCCCAAATTGCATGTGGAGATTACTCACGAATCAAGACTGGACCTTACCTGACTGGACCGATCTACTGTAGTTGCTTTTGAAATGCTTTTTGGACATTGCTCTAAGCTCTGGGAGAGAAAAAAAAGGGGGTTTTTTTTTGGGGGAGGGGGTAGGTAGAAAAACATGAAATGCTGGATGCTATGGATGCAGAAAATAAAATGCTATACAAAAGAAAGGGGACTTACCTGGTGGTTAGGAACTTAGGATTCTTTAGGAACTCGATGATTGTGGGATGGTGAGACATACGTCACCGCCACTAGTTAGCCTCAGAATAGGATTAGGCGAAGATAGAAGATATCTGAATAGCACGCCTGATAAATGACTCCTATGCCGTGGAAGTGTGGAGAAGTTCCTACATCGTGGAAGTGCGAAAATGGTCTACAATGTGGAAGCATAGAAGATTGTGCTGATATGTTGTTAGGTATCAAGCACCATAAGGATTCCTAGAACAAGAGAGGAGAAGTTCCTACACAATGGAAGTGTGGAAAGGGTCCTATACCGTGGAAGCATAGAAGGTTGTGCTGATCCGTTGTTGGGTATCAAGCACCATAATAGATTCCTACATCGTGGTAGTGTGGAGAAGTTCCTACACCGTGGAAGCATGGAATATTGTACTGGTTCGTTGTTGGGTATCAAGCACCATAATGATTCCTATGTCGTGGAAGCGTTGAAAGGGTCCTACACTATGGAAGAATAGAAGATTATGCTGATCCGTTGTTGGGTATCAAGCACCATAATGATTCGTAGAACATGAAAGGAGAAGTTCCTACACCATGGAAGTGTAGAAAGGGTCCTATACCGTGGAAGCATAGAAGATTATGTTGATCTGTTGTTGGGTATCAAGCGCCATAATGATTCCTACGCCATGGAAGCATGGAGAAGTTCCTACACTGTGGAAGTGCGGAAAGGGTCCTACACCATGAAAGCATAGAAGATTATCCTGATCCATTGTTAGGTATCAAGCACCATAATGATTCCTACGTCGTGGAAGCATGGAAATGGTCCTACACCATGGAAGCGTAGAAGATTGTGTTGATTTGTTGTTGGGTATCAAGCACCATAATGATTCCTAGAACAAGAGAGGAAAAGTTCCTACACCGTGGAAGTGTGGAAAGGGTCCTACACCGTGGTAGCATAGAAGATTGTGCTGATCCGTTGTTGGGTATCAAGCACCATAATTTCACCTAGAATAAGAGAGGATAAGTTCCTACACCGTGGAAGTGTGGAAAGGGTCCTACACCGTGGAAGCATAGAAGATTGTGTTGATCCATTGTTGGGTATCAAGCACCATAATGATTCCTATAATAAGAGAGGAGAAGTTCCTACACCGTGGAAGTGTGGAAAGGGTCCTACACCATGGTAGCATAGAAGATTATGCTGATCCGTTGTTGGGTGTCAAGCACCATCATGATTCCTAGAACAACAGAGGATAAGTTCCTACACCGTGGAAGTGTGGAAAGGGTCCTACACCGTGGAAACATAGAAGATTGTGTTGATCCATTGTTGGGTATCAAGCACCATAATGATTCCTAGAATAAGAGAGGAGAAGTTCCTACACCATGGAAGTGTGGAAAAGGGTTCTACATCGTGGAAGCATAGAAGATTGTGTTGATCCATTGTTGGATATCAAGGACCATAATAATTCCTAAAACAAGAGAGGAGAAGTTCCTACACCATGGAAGTGTGGAAAGGGTCCTACACCGTGGAAGCATAAAAGATTGTGTTGATCAGTTGTTGGGTATCAAGCACCATAATGATTCTGGAAATTGTCTTTAAGAGGGTTGATGTATGACTTTAGGAAAAGTGCCTTTGAGAGGGTTGCTGATATATGTGAAAAACAATGTCCATGATTAGTACTTACATGCATAGTTTTGGGAAATTGCCTTTGAGAGGGCTGCTAATTTATATGAAAGACAATGCCTCTAGTTTGAACTTATATGTATAACTCTAGATAAATCTCCTTTGAAAGGGTCGTAGACATACGTGATGAGCAATGCCTTTTGGTAGGGTTTGCATGCATAATTCTAGGAAATTGCCTATGAGAGGGTTAATGTATCATCATAGAAAAATCGCATTTGAGAGGGCTGCTGATGTGTGCAAGAAACAATGCCTTTAGGCAGGACTTACATGTACAATTTTGGATGTCACCTTTCAAAGGGTTGTTGCTGTATGCATGAAACAATGCCTCTAGGTAGGACTTACATGTACAATTCTAAAAATTGCCTTTCAAAAGGTTGTTGTTGTTTGGGTGAAACAATGCCTCTAAGTAGGACTTACATGTATAATTCTGGAAATCGCCTTTTAAAGGGCTGCTGCTGTATGTGTGAAACAATGCCTCTTAGTAGGATACTGATATGTGTACAAAACAATTCCTCTAGGTAGGACTTACATGTATGATTCTGGATATCGCCTTTCAAAGGGTTGCTGCTGTATGCAAGAAACAATGCCTCTAGGTAGGACTTACATGTATAATTTTGGAAATTGCCTATCAATGGTTTGCTACTGTATGTGTGAAACAATGCCTCTAGGTAGGACTTACATGTACAGTTCTGAATATCGCCTTTCAACGAGCTTTACATGTGTGATTTTGGTAGCACTTGACCACACTGTATTCTCATGGGTTTACCAATTCAATCTAATAGTGATCAATCCACTGAGGGAGACGGAAAAGGGAGAGATCGCATAAGATAAAACTGCCCCAATGTAGGTTTTGTGTGGTTCTTGACATGAGAGGAAAAGTTCCTAGCGAGACGGACTCGTTCTTGCATACTGATTTGCACAAAGTGGACGAAACCGCGCAAAATAAACTGCCCCAGTGTAAGGTTTTGCATGGTTCTGGATCAGCAAACCAGCTTGACATGGGTTTGAGCTCGTACTGGACGATTATACTACAATGGGTTCCTTGATCTGCTGAATTCTGAATTCAAAGTTTCGAGCAAGATCCCCTCTTGGAAATGCTGTCACTTTTGGTCATAGCTATACAAAAACTGCCTGGATGTTGAGTTCTATGTAGTTTTGATGTATTGTGCATGATGGGCACCTATTCAGGCTTTCACGGGGAGAGATTCCTCCTTCTAGTGGATATCTTGAATTGCACTAGATAAAGGGAATACCATCTATGGCTTGAAAATGTCAGAAATAAAACTGCCCCAGTATCAGGATTGAGACTGGGGCCAATTCTTGGGCGTTGGGGGTTATGTCTGAAGCAATGACTCCAATGAGTGAGATGGAAGCATCAGAAGATAGGACGTATGAGAATTTCTTGGCCTTGGGTGCCATTGGAGAAGATGATGAGAGAATCAGAGAGGATAAGAAAATAAGAGGGTTTGAGAAGATAAGAGTCAGGAAGTGAGAAAAAGAAAGAGGGGAGGGAGGTTTTTGTAAAGAGAAAAGAGAGAGGACTTATGAAGAATATGAAGAGGTGAGGGAGATGAAGAGAATGAAGAAGAAGAAATGAAATGGTTGGTAACTGTTGGAGAAAAGGAACAGACGAGAACACACCTGATGGCTAAACTACATGTAGTTTAGGCCACACCACTAAACTACATGTAGTTTAGTCATAAACAGTAGTAAGAAAAAATTAAAAAAAAAAGGAAGGACATCTCAAGGATTGCACAATTAGACATAAAATTATCAAAAAGGTTCCCTAGGGGTTCAAGCACATCAAGAACCTTCCCCCAGCGAATCAAGATACCAAACATCATCCTCAGTAAGGAAGTAGAAGACTCTTCCTCAATAATTCAAGCATCTTAGGCAAAGTATCCCTAGTGCAAGAAGCAAAAGATTCTTCCTCAAACGGATCAAACCTATCAAACATTATCCTCAGTAAGGAAGTAGAAGACTCTTCCTCAATGTTTCAAGCATATAAAGCAAATCCTCAGTGAGGAAGCATAAGATTCTTCCTCAAATGTGTCAAATATCATCCCTATGGAGGAAGCAAAAGACTCTTCCTCAATAATTCAGGTATATCAAGCATCATATCTATGGAGGAGGTAGAAGATTCTTCCCTAATGGACCCAAGTCACCAAAGCCAGTCCCTAGTGAGGAAGTAGAAGATTCTTCCCCAATGAGTCTCATACACCAAAAAATCCCTAGCAACGAAGCAGAAGATTCTTCCTCAAAGTCCTCTATGATCCATGAAGGAAGTAGAAGACTCTTCCTTAGTGGATCGCACATCTACACCACACTTTAGCGAGTTTCTCATCTCCAAGCAAGTCATGAGAGGTAAAAGATTCCTCCTCATGCACATCCACTCCTTATCAAAATTTTCTCCATCCTTAGTGGATTCTACTTGTGCACATATCCTCCGGGAATAGAACATGCAGACACGGTAGAAAAAGGTTGAGATAGTGATATAGAAAGAGTCTAAGGCCAACCCAAGGCAAGAGCCTCATTAGAAAAGGTAGAGAAAGAATTGAAGAAGACAAGAGGAACAAGTCATATGGAGAAGTTTGAGGTAAAAGCCCCGGATGGACACCACAGAGACTATATCCTTTTGTTGTTTGTTGGGTTAGCTTGTAAGAGCACCCTTTGCTTGTTTTCTTTTTTCTTTTTAGTGACTCAAGGATAGTGAGTCACTTGCCATTTACTTGCAAGTGGCAAAACAGGTTTTGGGATAGAGAACTTGTCATTACTTGTTTCTCGAGCAACAAAGGTGGGACTTCAGACATACAAATCCCACGCGGCTCTTCGGAGTTACACCCGCCCCATGTATGCGTGATGTGTGTCATGTGCATAGGTTGGGCCCAAGCCGTATGTCAAAACAAAATGTTTTGTCTCTTATTCTTTTGATTCCATTAGTGAAGCTCACGAATCAAAAGAAGGATATTTGTAGACACCGCATTTTGTACTCCTTACAACTCGGGCCCCCATTCCCCGATAATACTCAAACTCTAAGGCCTAAAGCCAATTTAGAGTCCAATCAGATATTAAGTTGACTTGAGAAGTGTTAAAATGGAAAATATGACCTTTTAATTGAGCAAAAATCTATTTTTGGGAATAAAATGACCAAAGTGGCCTTCGGTGTGCATACGTGGGTCGCGGCCTACGTACGTGAGTCAAAGTATTCATACGCAAACATATTCCTACGTACACAGCTACGGTTTCAGAAACATAAGAAAGACAAATTATCTGCAATAATGGCTGAGGTTTGGAATGAATCTCACATCGTTTGGAAGTCGTTCTAAATCCCATTTTTCCACTATATAAAGCCTTACATGGTACATTTTCAAAACACACAGAAATCTCACGGGAAAAATCTAAGATTCACTAGAAAATAGTGAATCAAAAGGGAGTTTTTCACAAAACATCCTCTAGTCAATTTTATTTTATTGAGACATTTTCTGGCCCTAATCCTTTTAGTTCAACGTTGCTAATCACTTTCCTATTGGTTTGTGAATAGATTGATTGAGGGGAACAGTGAAAATTAAGCTTGGAAAACTTTTATTTAAGGTATTGAGTCTAACCCTTTTTTTTCTTTTTTTCTTCATTTTCTGTTTTTCTTTTGTGTTTTAATCTTTTTTTTTTTTTTTTTTTGTTTAGTTTATGTTTATAGATGTTTGCTTAGATTAGCCCTTTAGTTCTTTTCATATTTTGTGTACGTTAGGTTGTTAGTTTGTTGTTTTAAAGCTCTACTTTGTTTCTGTGTTTTTTTAGGTTTTTTTAGGCAAGGATCTTCATACGCATGATCTAGCCTGCACACGTAGGCTTGATTCTGCGTATGTAGACTTGTTCTAGCGTGTGTGATGTTGTTGCCTAGGAACCCTAAATTTTTGTTTCTTTTGTGTTTGCTTTCACGTGTTTGTTTTGTGTAGCCTCTTTTTATATATGTTTAAGCCCCACAATTGCTTGTTCACCTTTTAACACATTTGTTTGTTATCACATGTTTAGATTAGGGTTTCTTAGCTTTAATGCTATTCATTTACATGCTCATGCATTGATGCCATAGGTGCTGAGTTGCTACAAGGTAAGTGAGGTAAGTCAAGAATTCACATTCCCAAGCATCTTTGAATATGAGTTCGCCTCGATGATGGAGTAAAACATGTTTTTCTGGTTGAAATGTAGATGCAATCACATGTTTGTTTGGATCTTTCTATGCCTATGTGCTACCTTGGATATGATATGTATGATAGTAACATGTTAGGGTTTCTTTGATATGTTGGGTTCTCTTTTGTTTGGATGGATAGATAAGTACGTTTTGTTTGGGATGAAATATGCCATGTTGTATGCTTAGATGTATGCTAGTGTGTGTGTGAGTATAGGTGCAAGTGTTGAACATGCTTTTAATAAGGTTAAGATGTAAGACATAATGATGGGAGGCCAACCGTAGGTTTGAGTGATCTTGGGTGCCTAACACCTTCCCAAGAGCGTACCTAGACTTTGAACCCATACTCTGCTAGTAAGATCAAATGTCCTTCCTCAAAAGGATGTTATATTCATGATTCCTAAACCATATAACTAGGTGGTGACTCCCCCTCCCCCCCCCTTGTGTCCACATCGTGGGTTTCAGGCTGAATGGAGAAGATAAAAGAAAAAGTCTAAAACTTAGAAACAGTAAATTACTCTTTAACTAGTTTGTGTTTTTTAGGAATCCTTTTATTAATAGTATTATATATATGTGTGTGTGTGTGTGTGTATATATATATATTGTAAATTCTCAAATAAATTGTAACGAATATGCTAAAATAAATGAATAAATTCATTCAACAAAAAAATGTGTAAAAAAAAAAAAAGTCTACACAATAATAGAAATGTTGGTTCCTGTTAGCTCAATTAACAAAATCTCTAATTCTTGAATAAAATATTTGGGGTTCAATCACTGTCTACACAAAAAAATTGATTAGTGTCTTGGTTTGATAATAAAAAATTATCATAAAAAACAGACATCATAGGTTGAAACTATCTATATAAAATAATAATAATAATAACAACAACATAAGATCTGCTAAAAAAATGAGAAAATTAATTGTAAGCATATCTATGGAGAACATCGGCAATAATAGAACTCCATTAGCATTAAGATAAATAATGTGAGAAGTTTTGTACCTCTTCTTTTATTGCTAATTAAAAAGGAAGTTTCGAAATAGAACTTAATCAACTTCAAAAGATGGGAAACTCATGGATACCATGTCTCTCTCTCTCTCTCTCCTAAAAAATTTGTAAAAATTTTTCAGTGAATTTTTGTCTGTGAAGAACATCAACAACAACTTTTAAATAAATTATTTTCTATCTATTTTATTTATCAAAGAAAATAGAAAATTACTTGTAAAATGAAAAGAAATTTGATAGAATACAAAAAGAAAAAGATAAAATAACTTGAAAATGAATGAAAGTTTAACAAAGCCATACCTTTGTAGAGATTCTTTTGTTGCATTTGGAATTCATAGTGTCATATGTTAATACATAGTGCAATTTTTGTCTATTAATAAAATTTCAGGGTTTCATTTTTTGGTTTTTGGAGGAGATGAGTAGGCATGAGTTACAACATAAAATACTAAAGAAAATGGAGAGTTATGAGTTACAAATGATGATATAACAACTCATTGTTTTTTTAATAGAAAATGTGGAGGGTAAAAGCTATTGAATAAACGTTTTGGGCTTTGGGCCTAATCAGTTGGTACCAGTCTGTTTTGATCAGGGTCTCTAGGCCCACAAGTCAATCCGCACGGTAGTAGTCCGAGGAGTTGTCCGAGGAGGAGTGTCTCCTCGGACAAGTCTAGCAATGACCCTGGGACTTGCTAAATGGGTTAGAGGCAGAATTCTGGAAGAACTGATAAGTAAGAGGGTGATCCAAGCACCCTTTAGAAGCAGGAACATGTGAGAAATATTCAAGGAAAAAGCTGCTACCACCACATTAAAGACCTTGCATCTACCTTCCTGGCCGCATTAATGGGGAAATGACCTCTGAACAGTAGAATTCAGCCTTCCTGCTATTATTTGAAGACTTCAAGAAGGTGGTGGATGAGACAAGTATCCAAGGGGAAGATTTGTATGACACATGGATGAACCAGTGAAGAAGAAGAAGTATATAAGGAAACGAGAGAGGAAAGAGAGGGGGATCTGCACTTTCTGCGGAGAAAAATAGGAACTAAGAATTGTAAACTTTGGCATAGAAAGAGAATATTTATACAAATCGTCTTCGGCTTACGTCCGAGGTCTCTTTGTCATATTCGTTTATCATTTGCACAGATTGTGGCACTCTAACCTGTTAATCAAACTTCCAACATCCCGAACCTAGATTTCAAATCCATACTGTACAAATTTTATTGTATAAGGCTCATTAGGCCTGAACCCAATACTTGTTTTTGGGTCCGGGTACAACTGCGCACTTGCAAAAAATATAACCCATTAAATTGCAATTATTTTTAGAAAAATATTTTTTCTATTTTTTTAAAACCATTTTTCTAATTTTATAATTACATTATTCATTATCAAATGGTCATATGTGAATAGTAAATTGCAATTTGTAATATATTATAATATTATATAGATATTATTAAATGCAAAATATTTATGACATACCATTAATTTAGAATTAAAATTATTGCCACGTGTTAGATGGGATGTGTTATGGACAAATTGCTTTTTGCCATGTAGCAATATTCATTTACATCATTCTAAATATATTGAAAATTATGCCACTTGTCATTGATGCGTACATTCACTAGTTGTCGAATCCAATTTTTATAATATCCTAGCATTATTCCCATGCGTTGCACAGTTTTGGCTATAAACTTTTATAATAATTATATTGAAAAATAATAAATTAATAATCACTTGAGTCTAAATCATATAAATTGTAAATAAATATTGTTCTTTAGATTCAAACAATTACATAACATATTTATATGAAAAAATTTCCTAAATTTAATAATTAAAAACCTAAGGAAACTTAACTAGCGGATTTTCATTTGCCTGAATATTTGTAACACATCTAAAATGTGCTATGCACTTGAAAAGAATAGACTACATGGTATTTTATTTTTCAAACATTTATTTAGAGTTGCATTTCGATATACTAATGGTCTCTTTTATCTAAACAACATCTCCTTAAAAATGAGTGGAGAGTCGTGAAAATTTAATATTAAAAGAGTCCTAAGAGCACCCGCACTAGTAGGCGCAAACTAAAAAAAAGTGCACATTTTTATATCATTTTGCTCAAAATTTGCCCACATCAGTCCTTCTATACTACTGTAGATATCCATTATTGCTACAATAACTGTGAAAATTTACACAGTTATCGTAGTTTTGTATTTTAGTATTTTAATCATTTCTCTCTCTCTCTCTCTCTCAGGGTTCGTCCGTTTGGGTGGAAAATAGGGAGGATGAAAAATAGAGGAAGGAAAATAGGGTGGAAAATACTGTTTTCCACTATTCGTTTAAGGAAGGAAAATAGGAAGGAAAGAAAACCGGGGAGAAAGTTTTCTCTTCGGGCCTACATTTCTTTTCCTTCCAAATCGATAGAAAATCTGGAGAGAAAAGTGTTATGGTAGCATTTTTACAAAAATACCCTCTTCCCACCTTTATTTTTTCAACGTTCTCTTCTCTCTTCTCTCTCTCTCTCTCTCTCTCTCTCTCTCTCTCTCTTTTTCATTGTGACCTAAAATGTTCTTTTTTTTTTTTCAACGTTACCTGATCTTCAACGTTCTTTTTTTTTTTTTTCAACGTTACCTGAACGTTCTCTTCTCTCTATTTTTTTTTTCAACGTGACCTGAACATTCTTTTTTTTTTCAACGTGACCTAATCTAATTTTTACATTATAATAATAAAAATATAAATAAAAATTTATATATATGATGTGATAAATTTTATACTATGTAATGAGTACAAATTAATCTATTTCCTACATATTATGTAACAATGGTATAATAGTCAATTTATATAAATTACATTTTCCATCCTTTCATATTTCTCTCCAACTGAACAAAAAAGTTTTTCACCCTCTCACTTTTCCACCCCTCCAACCGAACACACAAAAGGGAAAACTAAATATTTTCCATCCTCCCACTTTTCCACTCCTCCAACTGAACGAACCCTTAGTTGTACCCTCTAACTCTTTTTTTTTTTTCCAGAGTATCTCTCACAGAACCCTCTCTTTTTTTCTCATCTCATCATCTTCCTCTCCCAAAGTTCCATCGCCAATAGCTCACAACCGCTCGCCGCTTCCACCTTTGTGGTGGTTTTCCTTCATTCCTCATTGCAAAGCCCTCTTCGATGTCACCCTTACTTCTGTTCAATCTCGCTCTCTTTCTTCTCCTTGCACCAAGCTTAGCCACACCTAAACCCCAACAACCCATGCCGCTCGCCACTGCCACCTTTGTGGAGGTTTTCCTTCTTCTATTTTTTCTTTGTTTGATTTGTGGGTTTGGGGATTTAGATTTGGCTTGACTATTAAAGATCTAATGTTGCTTGCATGTGCTTGGTTTGGATTGGATTTTGATTTCAAATGTATTTGGCTTCATCTCAAGGAAAATTTGAATGGGGTTTCCGGTATGGTGGATTTTGTTTGAGATCCTTGGATTTGTTGTTTGTGTTGCTGTGGGTGTTAGTTCTGATATGGGCTTTGCTTCAACATGGGTTGGATATGGTGTTTATGTATTTTGGTGGTTGTTGTGATGGTTGTAGTGGTGGTGGTGGTGGTTATGGTTGAAGATGGGTGGAAGTTGTGATGGTAGCTGTGAGAGAGAGGGTGAGAAAGAGAATGTTGAACTGTTGAAGGAAGTAAAAAATAAATAAATAATGAATATTATAATGAAATAAATTTGTAATATAGATAAACTAATGTTGGTGCTTTTAGAAAGTGGGTGTGTAAAATAGAAAAAGTAAGTTGTTATGCTAAAGTAGACAGAAATTTATGCACATACTGATGTGAATGCTCTAAGGGATAAAAAGGATATAGACAATTGTTAGAAAAAATTATTAGTTCAAGCGAATAGTTACATGATCATATTAAGATGTGAATTCCTTTTCATGATGTAAAAAAACAAAGAAGAGTTAGATTTTTAAACAACATAGAAATTGTAAGAGAATGAAAATTATTGATAATGGGGGAGAGAAAAGAAGAACAAGAACAAGAACAAGTTGTGCCTAAAAATATTTTTAGTGACATGATCATATTAAGATGTGAATTCCTTTCCATGATGTAAAAAAACAAAGAAGAGTTAGATTTTTAAACAACATAGAAATTGTAAGAGAATGAAAATTATTGATAATGGGGGAGAGAAAAGAAGAACAAGAACAAGAACAAGTTGTGCCTAAAAATATATAAAAATACACTGAAAAACAGAATATATATATATATATATATACAGAGAGAGAGAGAGAGAGAGAGAGAGAGAGAGAGAATTTTCAATTGTGAGGAAGTTAGATTTCTAGTCGTTCTAGAAATTATAAGAGAAAAAGAATTAACTTAGGATGTATGCTTATCCCTAAAAAAAAAAAAAAGTCATATAGTCATTGAAGGTAATGTAATAAAAAAAAAGAAAGAAAGAAAGAAAGTAAATGTGAATGACAATAAGAAATTAGGATAGACATTTTTTTTTTGGCGAAAATATACTTTTGGTCCTTACATTTTAGGCCAATTTCTATTTTGGTGCCTATTTTTATTTTGCTACATTCCAGTTTCTAAAAATAGAAATCAATTCTATTTTAGTCCATACCATCAACCCACTAACAAAAAACTCCTACATGGAAGACGGAGTGCCCTACTTGCTGACATGGCGCTAACATAGCCATTGAAATATTATTAAAAAAATTATTTGGCATTTTCTAAATGCCACATCATATTTAAATTAATAATAAAATTTTAAAAAGGCCATATCAGAAAATTCAAAGAAATTTTAAAAATAAATATTAATCTAATTAAATTTTAAAAAAATTATACTTTTTTTTTTGTGTAAGAACATTTCTTCTTTCCCCAAAACATGAACTTCATGTTCTTCCCCAGCAAACAAACTAGCAAACCCAAAAAAATTTTCTAAGGAAACAAATACACACAAAAACCCAAAAAATTCAGCTCAAAAACAAAATCATAAATCTCAAAGCCACCATTTTCTCAAACCCTAGCAAAATCAATCAAAAAATACAACACAACCAACCCAAACAAAAAAATTTCAAACCTAGAAATACCCATCTCAAGCAAGTTGAACCCACCAAATTTAGCAAACATACCTCCAGCAAGTTTGAAACCCACACCAACAACAAATCCAACCAACGATCACCAATCAGATCGACTAACCAACCAACCCTGCAATCCGAAACCCACATGAACAAATCAAACCACCAATCACCACCACTGCCACTGATCAGTCACCAAACCAACAATCCACCTTATCAATTAGTCACCAAACCCACCGATTAGTCAATAAACCCATGCCAACAAAGTTACCAAACCCACTACCACCACGGTTGATCAAGCAAGAGAAATGAAGAGGGATTCGAGTTTAGAGAGAGAGAGAGAGAAAAAAAGTCGAAGTTTGAACAAAGAATGTAGAAAAAGAAAGATACAAACACAAACAAGCCAACGATCGGGCTTAGCCGCCTGTAGGGGCACAAATTCCGTTCAACATCCATATCGTGAAGGATCTCGATATAAAGGAAAGGCTTTGCCTTGAGGTTGAGAGGCTTGGACTCAACACCATCGTTACGGAGAGTCGTGGCTTCGACACTTCTCGCTGGAATAGACCGTCACCAGAATAGCAAGTCCATTATTGAGAGCAAGTCATGAACCTGCATCTAAAAAAGAAAGAAGAAAAAGAAATAGATGCCAAACACAAACACTAAGAGAGAGAGAGAGAGAGAGAGAGAGAGTGTGTGTGTGTGTGTGTGTTAACATTTATTTATTAATTTATTTTTGTTTTGATTTTACTTTTTTGGTTTATGTTAAAAGAAAGAAGAAAATGAAATGAATACAAACACAAACATATAAATGCCAACATAGAATGAGAATGAGTGTTAATTTAGTGTTTGTTTCTTAAGAAAGTTCAAGAAAAATTGAAATAATTGCTATAAATATTTTCTCTCAATCTTTAAAATTTTATTTTTTATTTTTTGCTTTTGTTTTTAAATTTTTTCAATTTAAATTGAATTTTTTTATTAATTAAAATGCTAAATGTCATTTTCTAAAAGTCAAATTAAAATTTTAATATTATTTTATTAGCCACATCAGCATCTAATATGTCACCTATGCCCTCCATCTGTCACTTAGGAATTTTCTGTTAGTGGGTTGACGGTAGGGATCAATATATAATTGATTTTCTATTTTTAGGGATTGGAATAATAGCAAAATCAAATAGGGACCAAAATGGGATCCAAAATGTAGAAAATAAAAGTGTATTTTTGCTTTTTTATTTATTAGCTTAATCAACTTAAAAGTTTAAAGTTATCGGAAGAAGTTAAACTCAACCTAACTTTATCTAAAAAATTTGGATTGTAATCAAATTAAGATAGAATTTAAATTGTAATCAAAGTAAGATTTTTATTAAGAAATTTTGCAATTTGTTTAAATCACATAGCATAATTATGATTTTTAAGCCCAACTTTTATTATATAAGAAAATTTTTCTGGTAAAAATATTAATATATTATATAAGTATATGATATTATAAATAGGAAAGTTGAAAATTTGAAGTAGATGAAAGCCTAAATACCATTCCGATTTATACAGCTTCACTTCGACAACTAAGAGGAGTGTTTGGAAAAGTAGTTTAAATTATGTTGTTTAAGTATTTTTGATATACGTATTGGTGAAAAAATATAAAAAAGTATATAATATTGTTTAAAATGTGTAGTTATGTATTAAAACTATGGTGCTAAACAGGCCTAGATAGATGAAGCCTCAGCATGTGATGATGGATGAAGTGAAAGCATAACATACTTGCACATGAAACAAGAAGATGGAAAGACCGAACAGCAGTGGACGCTTGAGGTTGCCGACTTGTACGTAGTTGTGGCCAAAATGATGAACCCATACTACCGCATACACATAGCTTTAATTTATGATGAACCCGTCCAAATGCTGAGGGAGTAAGAGTTAGATATTTTTAAGGGTGTTTGGTTTGTGTTTTCAAGTAATAAATTTTTGTTTTTAAATAATATTATGTTAATTTTTATATAATTTTTTATTTATACGTATTTTTATAAATATTTTTAAATAATAATTTTCAGTTTTTAAACACATTTACTAAATGGATCCTGTTTATTAGAGTATTTTAAACACACATTTTTAGTTTTTAAACAACATTACACGCATTTTTACATATTTTTTTCTTCACACGTATTTTAAAAAATTACAAATAATATTACTCAAACTCTTCTACCAAACGGTCCCTTAATATTGAAAGGCACCATTAACATAATTTTTAATGTTTAAATAATATTATATGTATTTTTTTATATTTTTTATTATTTTTAAAAATATAAATAACATTATTAAAAATTTGTTACTAATTAAGTCTCAAGTGTTGTGAAAATAAAAAAAATATTATAAAAATACTGATATTTAAACATTAACAATGATTGATTAAAGACTGTCAATTACTCTATAGCCGCCCAAGAAAATCTCACGTCAATATTCTTTGCTTTTCAAAGCAAGAATGCCCAGAAAAATTATGACAGACTTTTGGACTGAAATGAGGTAAGAACGGCTAGAGAGGATTGAGATGACAGAACACATACTAGCACACTATTATTGCCTCGTTTACCTCATTGATACTGCCACAAAGACACAGCTGAGGTTTTTTTTCTTTAATGGAAAGTAGTAATTAAAAAAAAATGCATTGAAAATCCCTCACCATCAAAATCCAATCCCAAAACAAAACAAAATTCTGATATTCTCATGTCCACAATCGAGGCTTCACACATTTCTGTCACATGAGATTGGGCTGATAACAGACTATTCCAAACAGGAAGGTTCAGATGGATGGATGAGGGGTCCTTTTCAGATACGTTATATTGAACGGTCAAGATTGATTAGACGGTTTCATCCATGTGTTTTCGGCTGTGGAGATTGGGCTTCGTTTGGTCACCCATCCATCCATCCATCTATCTATCTATCTCTCTCTCTCTCTCTCTCTCTCAACAACAAAATCACAGATCAGATTAGAGAGAGCATGTAGGGGAGAGAGATAGAGAGAGAGAGAGTGCTATATAATTATAGCCTTTACCCTTTAGGCTAAGGCGGGGGTATCTTCTAACGTCAGAAACTCAGAATACAAATCTCTCATTTGCGTCATCCTATAACTATAAGCATAGGTGGGTGAGAGACAGGAAACAATGAGGGACAGAGTTCATGCTAATATTGTATTTGTAGATATCTCAACAAAGTACGTGAGTCAAACGAACTCCATTTTTTTTAACATACTTTTTTAATTTTTAAATAATATTATATATATTTTTATATCTTTTTTTATATATTTTAAAAAATTATATATAATATTACTCAAATTTCTCTACCCAATTCAAGCAAAAATAGCAAGCAACTACAAAAAAAATATATAATTATAATAAGTCGACGTGAAAATAATAAATAGTTAATTATAGCTGCTGGACAAAAAATAATGACAAAAATTTGGATATTTTATATATAATAATGAAACTACCGGCAGAATATTTAGGATGGACATGATCAAAATGAAATGACAGGTCTAATGATAAGGAAAATACTAGTGCTAGTGAATAATAATTAAAAAAATGAAATGGCCAGTTAGATTGTGTGTACGTGTAGCAATTATTCTAATTCACTATCATCAATAGATTCAATAGGATAAGGACCATCAGCCAGATCAGAATGGTTTCAAATATAAGAGATTAAAGACGGTCATCGGTTTTGTGTTTTCAAACAATAATTTTTAGTTTTTAAATAATAAAATACATATTTTTATATATTTTTTTATTTACATATATTTTTATAATTATTTTTAAATAATAATTTTTAATTTTTAAATACATGTATCAAACAGGTCCTAATAATTTGAAAAAAAAAATTCAAATGAAATGAGATGGCGAATTGACAAAAGGGAAAGCCTGAATATGGTATAGGACTATAGGTTCCTCACGTTCCTCCACAAGATTCTAACCTTTTTGTAAAAGCAACCATTATTCTTAAGGAGGATGTCCATTACTATGCAAAAGGTAAATTTCAATAAACTACCTGAGATTGAACTAATATTAACTAGAGTCTGGTTAATGTGTGCTCTAAAGTCATTTATTTATGGTAAAAAATTTTCAAAAATTTTCGAAAATTGTGAATATTTTTTCGATTTTTAAGAAATTTTTTTCTAAAAATGAATAATTATTGTGTTCTTAGGACACACATTAGTAAAATCCTATTAACTAAGTCCTGAACTTTTTAAAAGTGACCATTTTGGTCCCTAATTTCAATTGGGTCTCTAAATGCTGTTAGGGACCGTTATTTTAATCTCAGCCTTTCTTCTCACTCAGAATGTTTATGTTCAATTCTAATATCTCTTGAGTCTTGAGTTCTATTCAAAGTGATTATACAAACATATACACTTAGCCACCAAAAACCTTATACCCTAAAATATCTCTGATTACAAAGCATACAAACATATCCATAATCATTCATACTCCAACAAAAACACTATATTAGACCAATTTTCAGACAAAATCCAAATCAAAAAAATACCCACAGATCCATAGATGACCATACCTAAACCCCACATTTCAAACCCAAATAAAAAATAATAAATGACCAACTCTTTGTCACCAAAAAAAAAAAAAAAAAACACAATCCCTAAACCAACGAAGACCTGAACCAACAAAGGAGGAGGAGAACAATCGGTGACGTTTCTGGTGTGATTCGTTACCTGTGGTAGTTGCAGAGGTCGTGGGTCTCGTTCCCTTGATGTTTGGCACACAAACCTAGACTCAAACCCAAATCCAAACAGAAACACAAATGCAAACTCTCTCTTCCATGGCTCTGAAGCACCAAAGCTTAGTGTCCGTGGCACCCGATTTGAGCCTTCAGTGAGGAACTAGCAGCAACGGTGATGAGGAAAAGCTCGAAAATTCTTAGACAACTGTTTTCATGGCACTGATTCGAAGAGAGAGCACAAGATGATAGCTTTGCCGTTGTGGGTAAGAGAGAAGAGAGAGTGTATGAGCGGGAGAGAAGATAAAGCATCTGAGAGAGAGAATAGAAAGCATTTGAGAAAGAGAGAAGATAAGTGTTTGAGAGGAGAAGCTGAGAATGAGTAACGGACCTAAACGTCGTTTAGAGACCAATTGTATTTAGGGACCAAGTTGGTCACTTTTAAAAAGTTTTGAATCTCGTTAGTATTAGCCCAAATCTCATGGTAGTTTACCGAAATTTACCCTTATGCAAAATACATGTATGTGTGTGTGTGTTTTGAAGCTATGATAACAATATATTTGATCAATGGTGTGGTTAGAACTTAGAACCAAAGTTCATTCTAAAAATTTGTGTCATAAACCTTGCAACTCCATAATATTATGCAAGATCCTTCAATTCTTGATTAAAAAATTGAAAGTACAATTGGGGATGTTAAGGTCTTGTTATCAGTCTTTAAAGTGTGGAGTATTTCTGTTTTTGTTATACCCAGAGGCCAATTCGATGACCCATAAACGTTCTTCACGAGCATCCCTCAATGGCCAGTGCATCTTTTGAGCAAAGGGAGAAGAATTCAATTTCTACATCTTTTCCATACAGCAAAATTACCATCACAGTAAATTATGTGATTTGATTTATTGATTTCCACCTCATTTTAGCATTATAGCATTACATCCTTTGAAATCAAAATAGAAATCCTTTATAGCCACTTTATATCAATTGCTAAATATATTATAGATTTGAAATATAATGTCTACTATAGCATGCTCTTCTCTAATATTAAGTGTTTTCATTGAGAAGCTAATGAACTTTACAACTAACATCGCATATCAAAAACCTTAATACCGAGCACCAATCCTTGCGAAACCTTTTAAATTTGTTTAAAGGTAAGAGCATCCATAGTAAATCTGCTAAATGTGCCAAATGCCAAATATTTGGCACACCAAACACAAAAAATCCCTTTTATCAGATGTGTTAAATGTTGCAAATTTTTGCAACATTGAACAGTACCGTGGCAATTTGCCACGGTACAGACGAGCCATGGCAAAAATATATACTCTTATTTTATTCTGTTTTCTCTCTCCTCATCACAGATATCTCTCTCTCCGTCTTCTCATCTATGTCTTCTCTATTCGTCTTTCACAGCAAGCCGATCACCAAAGCCCACCACTCGACGCCACCGATCTCACCAAAGACCACCACTCAACGCCACTGACCATCTGTCTTCTCTATTCCACTTCGGGTTTTTTTTTTTTTTTTTTTTTTTTTTTTTTTTCCGTTTATGTTTTTTGGCTGTGGTTTGATGGGTGGGTTGGGCAATGGGTGGGTTCGGATGGGCAGATCGGTGGTGGGTTGGTTCGGATTGTGGGTTATGGCGGTGGGTGGGTTGAGTTTCATGGGTTATGGGTTATGGCGAATTGGTGGTGGTGAATCAGTTGTGATTGTGGCTGTGTTTTTTTTGGTGGCTATGTGATGGCGAATCGGTTGTGATTGTGGCTGTGGGTTATGGCAAATCGGTTGTGATTTTGGTGGTTGTGTGTGCGTGTGTTTTTTTTTTTTTGGGTGATTTTGGCCGCAACAATTTTTGGTTGTTGTTGTAATTGCTGTTGTTGATGATGATGAGGAGGAGGAAGGAATTTAATATATTCTTTTAATGTAGTGTAAATATTATTTTAATGTATTGAATTGAAGAATAAAATATCTGATAAATGAGATATTGTAAAATGATGCGATAAAATAATAAAGTAAAGTTTTAGTGTTGTAAAATGACATTTTTTTTGCAATATCTGCTACGGATGCTCTAACCCTTGCAAAACCTAAAATTTCAATTCTCAAGACAAAGGGCATGAGCAAATATCTTATCATATAAAGCTGTAAGTACTCTAATACAATGCACAAGATAGACGGTAGCCCAACACATGACTTTTTTGACACTTGTGTTTAGGTCACATTCAGTGCACTAAAGCACTTAACACATGCCATGTCCTATCTTATCCAATTGTGAGCTGGACTAAATGTGAATGTTTCATCCCAAACAACATTTAACACCCACTTTTTAAAATAAAATAAGTAAATAATGTATTCATCAAGTCAAAAGAACACAATCACAATCACAATCATAGTATTTATAGGATGTAAATAAGTCGTGTCAAACTAAACAATAAAAATTTGAGCTTATTTATTTTATTTTATTTTAAACACAAGTTGAAATCGAACTAATTACCAAATAAGATCACATGTTCAAGCTTGGTTCGTTTTCTAGCTTGAGCTTGTTCCTGAGTTACTTGATTAACTTATTCGTTTATATATAGTAATAGTAAAACCATGACTGAATTTTTATTTACCATTTTCACAAATCTTTGAATTTTTATAACAAATAGTTTGTTTATATTATCAATAAATCACAAATAAAATTCGATATCATGTGAACTTATTTACAAATTTACACAATCTAATCTCAACTATAAATAAATATATTTTTAAACAAGTAATATAATACAATATAATATAATATATGATTAAATCGAGTTTCATGTTCATGAGCTAATTTATAAACACATTATTATGTTTGAGTTTAACTCGTTTAATAGTCAAGCCTAAACTTGAGCATGAACTTAACTTGTTTGCTAAGTAAACAAGCTTTCCAGCTAAGCTCGAGCCATTCATAAACTTAATTCATTTACACTTACACGAGAGCATACAGTGACTTGCTTACTACTTTCTTTGAACAAACACCAATTGATGATCAAAATTGAAAAAAAAAAAAATATATATATATATATATAAAAAATAAAATAAAAAAAAACAATTCCAAGATTTTTTTTTCCAAAATAGATACGACAACATCAACAATTGCAATTCCAGTTACGATGCTCCATTCCACATGATAATTGATAGATGTTTTAGCTTTCTTGCACAAATTTAATCCCCAACTGGAGTGCTGGAAACATTGCATGTAGATGGTATCAACAGTTTTACGAATTCTCATTCTAGATTGTGAATCTGTGATCTAGCTAAATCAACGATTCAACATGATAGGTTCTACACCACTATAGCTTTCTTGCACAAATTTAACCTCCAACTGGAGTTCTGGACACGAGTCCAATACATAATCTTTTTTTAAAGGTCACATGACTAAAATTCAATGGACTAAATTGAACACTTCATTCCTGACCCTAAACCGATCTTCCAGATTCACTCAAATATCAAACCAACCCCCCCCCCCCCCCCCCCCCCCCAAAAAAAAAAAAAACAAAAAACTCATTAGCAATTCTTGTCATCTAGAATTTTCAAAAACCATATATTATCTGCCATTTGTTTTCACATTCAACCCTTATTCTTAAGATGTTTAAAAGAGTTTCAAATTACCTTACAAGATCTCAAACACCTAAAGTGAAAAGATTGCAGACTTTTCTTATTAAAAAAAAAATTATTTTGTCAGCATAAAGAGAAGCATGTAAGCAACCCTAGTGCATGGGAAGGGAGCATACAAAGGCTACTTTCCTTGAGTATAATGAATAAACATCATGTCCAAGATTTTTTTCCCCAAATAGACAAAATTTTCTCACCTGTTTCCAAGCATGAGATACCACCTCCAAACAGACATGGTTGTCACACGGACCATTCTAGCTTCCTTAAGCCATGTAATCTCCAACTGGAGTTCTGGAAACATTGTTTGTAAATGTTATAAAATGTTTTATGAATTCTCATTCTGGACTGTGATTAGCTAGATCACCCCAACTGTAGTAACAGACCTTGCACTATGATCATGCCCATACTCTTAATACAGAATGGAAGCGCATATGAAAATCATTTTTCTGTAATTGCATTCCACAATCTCTCATATGTTTTAATTAAATGCATGTCACAGGACATCTTAACGGTTCAGATGTATAGTCAGTTGCTAATATCAGTGAAAAATGAGAGAATCAACACACCAAGAGTGAGAATTTGGACTTAGATGGCTGATCAGATGGGTTTTTGCCAAAGATAACAGGTGATTTTTATCCCAACTTTCCAACCCCACTCTTGGATCTTTGGAGACTGAACTGAATCCAAATTGAAACATCACATTAATTACCATTAAAACCAAATTACTCTTAAAAGCATTAAAAATAGTGAAGATGACATACTAATCTAAAATTATTCTAAATAGCATGGGGGACTTAATTTCATTTATTTAAAAAAAAAAAAAAAAAAAGAAGAAGCAAGGGGACCTACTATAAGGGACCTTAATTGCCTATGTGGAGGACAGTGGCCAAGTTTGTCAAATAATATATGTGGCACAGCAAGCTTTGCTCTATTCAGATATTTTGGGGCAACTTCTTATGTATAACACAACTTCTTAAATCCAAAATAACTACTTAATTTTGATTGAACTCGTGTATCCATCTAGTTGAAACAATCAATTTCACTGTATATATGAAACACTCTAGAAAGATTTAGAAGAACCTCGAGAATTTGCATCTGTACATTCATGTCAAGCAGCAACGGGTTTCTGTTCATTAAAACATTTGGGGGGAGTCTTCTGGACATTGTAGCATGACTTGTTTATCTACATTGCCAGTTAGGTGTTTACTTGAATTCCAGATTCAAGAAGAAAATTTTTGTGAAAGACTTGGAAGTTGTTTATCCTACAAGGCATCAACCCTTTGAATTTTTTGACTGGTGATTTGGGTAGAGAAAATTGAAAATTCCACATGAATTGTCTAAAAAACTAGATGGGCTTTTCCTTCAACGCTGGAATTTAAGATGAAAATTATTGTGAAAGTGGTTTATCCAACCTCAACTTAAATACTCGACTAGCGGGTGGTTCAATGGAAATTGTCAGTTTGACATGAAAATTGTATCTCCATGGTAAAACATTTATTCTAGATCCCATCTACTAATTTATATGTTCAACAGGGAATCATTCTATCAGCCAACTTCACTTGCACTTTGCAAATGATGAGAGAGGAGAGTCCTCAATTTTCCAGTGTCTTCACTGCTGGAGGAAATGGGCATCTTTCCCAGATCATTGTAGACATGTCCTGTTGTGTGTCTGTTAATAGGGGAAATAGGAACATGGCAATGCTGGCCAGACTGGGAAGATATCACGTGAGAAAATGGGTTTCTTAATGATTTCCTAATGGATTGAGTGTCTAAAATTTTTTCCAGATGAGCACAGCCTTTTTCCTCAATACAGCCAAGTGAGAGAACATTTATGGGTGGCCTCATTGATATTGAAGTTTTCCTTTGCAGTCTTCTCTTCTTCTTTTTATGTGCGCGCGGGGGGTGGGGGGTGATTATTAAGTTACATATTTATCCAAATACAGATATCTATAAATGGCATAGAAGCACAATAAAAATGCAACATAAAGATTACTTACCATCGCTGCTGCTCTACCCACAACATCTCTGCACCAGCCATTTCATTTTCATTTCCAAGTACCTTCTGTCAAGTCTTAGCCTTGAATTTGTAGGTGACATTTTTCCTGAATATATATAAAAAGACAGAAATAAATATCCCAACAAATTAAGAAAAGAAGTGTGCAGGACAAACCAAAACAATCAACAAGAAAATTAAAGAATATAAGAATAAAGGATAGAAGGAGTCAACACTTAGGGGTGGTTGGAGTCCACACTAGACCATGGAGACAATTTCAATAAAAATCTTTCTTCATCAAAATAATCTCCTTTTGATAGGAATACAATACTTTGCTTATATAGGAATACTAAACCCTAATTCTAACTGGCGTAGAAAACCCTAATTTCTTATTACAAATATAACCTTGCTTCTAAAATTAAAATACTAATAATCTAATAAACTACTAGGACCTAAAATAAAAATATAATTGGACAATAAAAATACAATTGACTTACAAAATAAAATAAAACTAAATTAAAATAATATCTGAAAAATACTCAAATCCATTTCCATTCCTAGAAGAGTCTCCATTCACATGTACATGCTTACATCCCATCATCCAATAACATCCTAGAATGCCACCAATTCTATGAATGCTATCATGTCTTGCTTGAATAAGGAGCCTGCTGCACGAGAGTGAGTTGGAATCTAGTTGACCAGACACAATAAACAACTACAAGTTAGAGAAAGAGCATCAGGAATAGCTGCAAAATGCAACATTAGCAGTGAAAATATCTCTCTTTCTTCAGCTTCTAATACAGAAAATAAAAGACTCACAAAATTTTATACTCTGCTGTATTTTCAAACAGTGGAACCCTGGTTATCAACTCTTTTGACAAACATTTTACAATAGGAAGTAACATAAACCATAGGATGCAGACAGATTTATAGGCCACCTTAGACAACCTACTCCCTCAAAGCAAGAAGCAGAAGTATTTAGTCTTTAGAGAACCAAGCCTTTGGGCGTGGCGAATGCAAGCTGCTCCAACTTCTATCAAGGTTGTAATAAACACACAAGATTACAATATGGAATAAGGTGTAGTAGATTGTCACCAGTGAATCACATTACATCCACGGCAATTTGGGGTATACATCCTGTAAGGACTGTGATTTAATTCAAACATCCAATATTTGAGTCGAATGCAATCAAACGTACCTAGCATTACTACATTTCTCCTTTAGTAGCAAAGCCCTAGAATCCTAAGTGTTAGGGCACAAGAAATGCAGTTGCCTAGACAAACTTGGCATTTTTCTGAGGGTCTTTCCCCTCAAGTTACAGATGATTCAAAATAATGCAGGAAAGTACACCAAGGATTGATGAACCTACAAACAATTTCCAACAATCTCAGTACTTCATATCATAAACTTTTCCTATACTTTACAACAGGTTGGACTATTATGATGACCTAAATCACTGAACTTGTACTTTGATTATTAATCACAACCTAATACTAAAAACATTAATATGGAAATTTACTCACAACCCAATACCAAAAAAATTAATATTGAAACTTACAGGCTTTCCATATTAATCACATAAACAGGCTTTCCTCAACTCAGATCACCTAGGATTGCTAATGCACATTGCTTTCCAATGAGTGGCCAAAAACAACAAAATAGTAACGAAGAAAATTTAATTCAACACCCATCAAAATTCATATAGAATTTAGCACCAAAAAAAAAAAAAAATCATACATCATCAAAGTGCTCTATTAGCATACAACAGATTGCACAAACTTGACACCAAATTGTTTTCCCCATTTTTTTTTTATTAATTTTTTACAACAAAAGAATACGAATAGCAAACACAACCTAGTATTTTTCATAAAGCAACAATGAAATTGAAACCCCAAAAACCGTGGGATTTACTTTACACAAGAAAGAAAAAAAAATTCACAGCAAACTCTATAGGGGTTTCAATTGGAAGCTACAGCGAGTCAGCGATGGTGGGTTTGGGCGTGCTGGGCTCAGAGTCGGAGATGATGGGCTTGGAGAGCAAGAAAGGTCGGTCATGGGCCTCGTCGATTTCGTCTTCTTCGAGGTCGGTGGTGCCGAGGTTGATACAGGAGCAGCGTTCCAGTGAGGCGAAGAAGGCGGAGGCTACGTTGGAGCCTACCCAGTTGGCCGCACGATCTATCTTTTCGCACGATATGAAGCTGCAGTTTGTCTCCATCGTTGGATCTTTTCTTCGTTTCTTTGATGATTTTGTTTTCAGAGAGAGAGAAAGGATAGTGTAAAGAGAGGAAGAGATAGGATGTGAATGTAAATGTAACTGAACGTCGTCTTTGTCCGTTATATGGGCACTTGCCGGAAAATTGACGTTTTTTTTTATTTCTAAAAGCATTGGATATAACAAAAATAATTTCTTCTCTCTCATTTTCTATTTTATCATTTGGGTTAATTTTTTTTTTTTACTTTTTTTTTTCTTTTTTTAAAGGCAAAAGGGAAAGGTATGGGCATTTCCATTGGCAATTGTAAATGATATATATAGGAAAATTTTAGCATAAAAGTACAAAAAGAGTTTAGCAGCCGAACTTATAAAAACTTACAATTGCAATTTTTTTTTCGCAATTGTACTATAGTGTCATCCTACATTATAATATATTTTAATTGATAAAGTGAAAGCGAGATGGGGGAAAAGAAAGAGAGAGAGTTGTATTGGAATATATTATATTATTTTAGTCGATAATATATATTATTTTAGTGAATAGAATAGGAAAATAAAAGTTGGAATATTGGGTGTATTGTAAAATGGTATAGTATAGTTGATAAAGTAGCTTTTTGGAAGGGCAAAATAGGATATGATTACATTTTTCATTGTGAATGCTCTAACGGAGGATTGCAAACCTTTGATGAAGGCTAGGCCATGGCCATCCAAACAGGTGTATGTTGCTGTCAATAAATTTGATTGAGACTATCTAGACTCTAGACACTAGACACTAATCTATCATGAATTTACCCTCTCACATGGGGTAAATCCGACATCTACACAAACATGGGTTAAAGTTGGCTCAGGTTTAAGGTTAACCTGCCAATTGAATGGATAAGGAAGTCAGTCAAGTAAATGACAACTATTTTTTTAAAAGAGAGAGAGAGAGAGGACTGAATATTGAATTTGAAAATGAAAAGGAAAAAAAAAAAAAGGATGGGAAGTGTTTGAGTTTTGATCCAATCAATGAGTGAATGACACCCAATCTCTAAATATGGCAGGATTGTTATATAATTTTCAATCGGGTTGGTTTGGGCGAGGTGAGAAATCACCCAAATTGATACCCGAACTAAGAATCATTGGTTTCAAGTATCACAGAACGTGATCAACTGTCCTACCATTCAAAGACATCCATGATTCTTCGAGTCAAATTGGATTGGATAGGCAATGTTAGGACATATGTGATTCATGTTAGGAACATATGTCAACATTTTATGTATTGATTAATTTTTTGACAAAATGCACTTTACTTGTAATTGGATAGATCTAAGATGTGTTTAATACTTCAAGGAACAAGGTTTCAAATTCAAGTGTTAAACCCATGCAAGTTTGTCCAAGAATCAAGTAAGAAATTGCTGAATTTTAAATCTCAATAACTAGCATTTATCGAGGTTTAAAAGTTGCTGAAGTCTGTAGCTCGACAGCTATCTCGATAGATAACTATTTATCGAAGTTTATGAAACTCAGTTTTTCAAAGCTGTTTTTCATCCAATTCGTGAGTATGTGTTTGGGTTTTCTTTTCTCACAACCCTAAACATATATAAGGATTATTTTAAGGGTCATCAAAGAGGACACAAGTTACACGAGTGTAGAGCAAAGTTTTGTTCATGCAAATTGTGATCGGAAACCTAGTTTACCCTAGTTCATCATGAAGAAGCTACTGTGTTTGTACATCGTAGGGATTTGTGACCAAGCAACTTTGTGATCTTCATCGTGTGATGAACAGAAGAATTTTGCAGCCAACATCCTTCTTAAGTTGGTGATCAAATCGCGTATTGGGATCCGCGCATCTTTTGGTTAGTCAAGTACTGGGAGCCGTGCAATACAAGGAGAGATTGTCATTACTGAACAAGTCCAATTGGGTATTGGAGTAAGGGTTCAACTATAGGAAGGTATAAGGTATTAAGATTCCTTTACTTGTAACTGCTTGTTGTGATAATAATGAATTCTCGGGAATGATGACCTTAAAATTACCCGGTGGAATTTTTGCTATGTACGTTTTCCCTACTCGTAAACAAATCACTGTGTCACTTAATTTTAGCTGCATATTTAGTTATTTGGTGATTTATTTATGCTACCACGTACATTACATGTTAATCTGATTAATTAATAAACTTGGCTAATTAATCAATTAATATTTCACAAGGGGCCAACACATTTTTGGCCTATCAAGTGGCATCAGAGTGGACACACTCTGATTAGGTTTTAATCTTTGCTGTGTGATCCATTGATCTCTATTTGTCATGGATAGAGGACAGTCACTCATTGTACCTCCTTTATTTAATGGTACTAACTATGCATACTGGAAAGTACGCATGAAAGTTTTCTTGCAGTCTTTAGATGAGAAAGTGTGGTAAACTGAGTTCTATGCCAAGCTCAAGGACATAGTGAACTCAGCTTTCAATCTTGGGGAAACCATTTTCAAACCCAAGATTGTGAGAAAGGTGCTCAGATCTCTGCTCGAGAGATTTCATGCCAAGATCACTACTATAGAGGAATCAAAGGATATTGACAAGATTCCTTTGACAGAGCTGGTTGGTAATCTGCAGACCTATGAGTTAGGTTTGATAAGGATTGACAAGTTGGGTAAGGGCAAGAGCATGACATTGAAGGCCAAGAACAGTGACACGGATGAGTCTTTTGACGATGAAGATTATAAAATGAAGTCCTACATCACCCAGCAATTCAAGAAATTCATGAAAAATGCCAATGCAAAGGCTTCGACAAGGACCATAGGCAATCAAGTTCTTCTCAGTCTAAGAGCCAAGACAAAGGGAAGAAGGATGCTAGGGATGACGGTCAGTACACTGTTCCTTCAGGACCCAAATGTTTCAGGTGTCAAGGCTTTGGTCACATGAAACAAGAGTGCCCTACCTATCTCAAGTTTATTGGGAAAAGCAAGGCACTTGCTGCAACTTTGAGCGACACCGAACCTGAGGATGATTCTAAAAATGAGAATGACGGAATCCTAAATGCCTTCACCGCTACTGTCAATCTTACTGAGGGGATTGTAGAAGATGTGGATGAAGAAGAAAACTTAGTGGAATCAAAATTTGAGAAGATGGATGAACAATATGACATCATATTGCCTATGCAAAGTTATACAAGGTCTCTAAAAAGCACGAGAAGCTGTATAGGTTGGCCACCAAGAAGCTCAATGATGTAAAGCTTGAACAAGAATAACTTTCCACCAAGTTTGATGAAGCAAATCAGACCATTGGAACATTAAGGTTTGAAAATAATTTCTTAGCTGAGAAAACCAAGAAGCTTGAGGCTGAAAAATTCCAAGTGAGAGCTCAGTTGGAGAGGACCTTAAGTGTTAAGATTGATGAGATGCTTAGCATGTAAAAATTTGCCTCCGATCGAACAGGTTTAGGGTATGATTTTTCTTCTCCTAATATTGCTTCTTCTAATACTATTGTTTTTGTTTCTCCTGCTAATTATATTGAATCTGAGAATAATGATGCTAAAAATGTGATAGCTAGTGAGAACATAAATAAGGATAAATCTATCTTAGGAGCACCAACTAAGCTTGCTAAGAAAGAAACCAAAAATTCTAGGCCTAAGAAGAGTAATACTCAAAAGTCCAAAGAGAAGAAGCAACATCTCTGTCATCATTGTGGAGCAGCTGGACATACTCGACCAAATTGCTACAAGTGGTAAGTCACTCAGCAGAGCAACAACATGGTCTCAACAGAAAACCTGAGTCAGTTTCAATCCTCTCTTGCTCCTCTTGGAGATCTCCTCAAGGCCTTCATATTCCTTACGAACTTGAATGGTTGCAATTCTTCCCCCACTCCACCGGTTCAAGGGTTCGCTAAAAGGAAAGGTTCTTCTAAGGTGTGGAAGGAAAAAAGCTCTAAGTGATTCAGTCATTTCTCTTTCTCTCCATCTTTTTGTTGTGTTTGCATTACTTGTGTGTTTTGCTTTCTTATTTTGAGACAGTCTAGTTTTTATGCATTACTTTAATTGACATGTTTTTGTTTGGTTGTTTTTCAGTTTTGTTTTATTTTTTTTTCATTCATAAAAAAAAAATTTTGAAAAATAAAAAAAATACAAAAACAGTGTGTATTTGTGTACATTGAATGACCAATGAAACAAAATTTTCTAAAACTTTGTATCTCTTGTAGCTTAGATGAGCATCTTTAAGCACAACTAAGCAAATGAGCTTTGTGGCTCATTATTTGTGATGAGTAAGGTTAAGTGATCTCTAATACTTAACACTCGTATCACTCTTTTTGACGGGAAGGACTAGAAAATTCTAAGAAAAATGCATTAATAACCATTTCACCACTGTTACCCGTCAATCATGAAATGATATATGTATGCTTCAGTATAGCAAAAGTGCAATGCCAAAAAGCTTAACATAATTGGGTATTTCTTTTCTCTCTTTTATATGCCCATGCATGATATGCTTAATAAAAGAAAAATATGTAAAGAAAAATTAAAACAAAAAGATCAAAATGTTTTATATATGATTACAAGTGTGCATTCTAGGAGATGTGGGAGTTATAGGATGTACCTCGAAGGTGATAGTCCCCATCAAACAATTATAATCGTGTGCGAGTTAAATTGATTTATTCATATCTCAAATCGTCATAACATAGAGACATTTATGCAATCTTACGATAATTTCACAAATAACACGCAATATTCTTTGCTACTTTTGATACATGTGCAGGTACAATGTGATTTGGTCATCCTTGTGTTAATGTATGTTCACTAAACTGTCTTAACTTATTTTTGACATATAAAATTGATTAGACGTGTTTAGTGTGTGTGTGTTTATGGATCTATGTGCTTAACATTTTTTTTTTGAGAGATGATTTTGAGAGTTTAAAATGTTGTTTGGATCTTTGGTTGAGTTGCATGTTTGATTGCATTCATGTCTATGTTTTTCTCTTCTTGAAAAATTGTTTTCAAAGCAATCTCGACAGCTTCTCGACAGCTAGGCTATCTATCAAGCTTTTCAGCTTTTTCTTATCGTAATCTCGATAGCTTCTTAATAGCTCCTCGATTTATCGAGAAAGTTTCTGTCTCCTTGATAGATGCTCGATAGCTCATCGATCCATCGAGCTCCTCTTAGCTGTGGACACCTATGGATAGCTGCTCGATAGTTGTACCTCTTCAAGCCTTTAAAGCTCGACACCTCTCGACACCTCTCGATCTGTTGAGAATTAAGAAGGTCTATATGTAGGATCCGCCTGACTTTTCTTCATTTCTTCTCGATCACTCTCGATTGTTTTCTTTCTTTTCACCTCCCAAACTCACTCTTCTCACTCCAAACTTCATCCTTAAGGGTTTTTCGGCCTAGATCAAGTATTTCTTCATTGGTAAGGTCCTTTTTTTTTTTTTTTTTGAAAGTGATTGGTAAGGGTCCTTAATCCTTCATTCTTCATGAATTTCATGTATTTGACCTAACTTTTTGGGTTTTTGAAATTTTTTGGGGTTTTTCAAAATTGATGAAGTTTCTGTGCAATTTTTGGGATGGGCTTTGTGAAAATGGCTTTAAATCATCATGCATTGCATTATAACAATGTTTCATGCATCTTAGATGTGTGTTTACCTTGTTGCAATGATTGTGTGCTGGCAGGTTTGGATTGGGTTGAGCCCATGATGTATTTACTATTGCACATCACATGCTCATGCATTTTCATGCATACGTACCTTACATTCTCTATATTCTTATATATTGATTGTGATTGGTGCTTTTTTGCGTGTTTCTCTCTCTCACTCTCTTCTTGTTTCTGTTAGTTGCTCTATGGCACCTAAACGAAAATCCACTCCGTCCTGGAACCCTTTTCATTTCGGGGCATCTTCTTCTTCTGATCCTACTCCTTCTCATATTCAATTCCGTGATGATAAAGCCCGCAAGGACTTTTTAGAGAACTTTTTTAGACGAGGCATTCATTTGGAATGCCAAGTTATTTTGTCGAACTTTTCTGACACTGACCTACCCACTGTCATTCACAGTAGGAGTCGGGAGTCACTGTGTGACATCTCGGTCACTTGTCCATCCGTGCTTATTCAGGAGCTCTACTCCAACATGCATGGATTTGATTATTCAGTACCTCATTTTTTTATTCGCGTTCGAGGTACGCGCATCATGGTCACACTGAATATAGTATCTGACGTGCTCCATGTCCCTAGGGTAGCGCATCTTGACTACTTTGGTTGTGATTGTCTTAAGACCGTGTCTAAAGATGAGCTTATGTCCTCTTTTTATGAGCGTCCCTCTGATTGGGGTGATCATCAGTTCACTATTTGTTCAGCCTTTGCTAAAGGTCCTAGGTTCATTAACATGGTTATGACATTTTGTTTTGCATCCTCTCTCTTATTATAACTCCATTACAGAGTCTCGTGCTCGGTTTCTGTTATCCCTCATTAAGCATCTTACCATAGACTTTCCCTCTCATTTCATTCTTTCACTCATAGATGTGTATAATGATACGGCGACCCGTGATAAGCTCATCTTTCCTTCGGCTATCACGAAGATTCTACGCCATTTTTTTGTTCCCTTTCCCGTTTTCGACCACTTCCATGTTATGTGTGCCATAGATGCCGCTATCGTTAAATGGAGCGACGTGTAGCTACATTCGAGGCGGTGCGGGTCGACGGTTCCTCCAGCTTCTACAGCTCCGTCCACATTTGCTTTCTCTTCTTCTACGGGTGGTGTGACTCTCGAGAACATCATGGCACAGCTTGTGCGTATGGATGCTAGCCTCGACACTCTCAGTGATGAGTTGTGTCAGGTGAACACCCGTGTTAGTCATATTGCACGACAACAAGCTGTCAGGGGTGGCTTCGTTGCTTTTCCTCCTCCTACTTTAGAGGCTTCTAAGGATGAAGACGATGATGGTGATAGTGATGCTATGGTTGCTGAGGATGATGGTGCTAGCTCTTCCAATACTGATAAGATGTCTACATGATATACTTACCCTTTGTCACTTGTAACAAAAAGAGGAAGTAGTTTTGGATATGAAAGTTGTCATACTCATAGGGAGAGGGTTAGTATAGAGGATTTTTGTTAGGGGGAGTGTTCTTATTTTGAGGGATGCAGTGAGGATTTTTATATATTTTTTTCTTTTCTCTCTATTTTAGATATGTTGTTCATGTACCTTAGATCTTGTGATCATATTGTGATAGCAAACCTTGTCCTTGTTGGTATATATACATTTGAGGTTGTTATTACAGTTCTTACTATCTTTACATATGTTGTTTATTTTCTCTCTTTATGCACATGTTTCTTATATAATGTATGCAATATTATATTTTTGTTTCACACTAAGATGCCTTGATGAATTTTGTTTAAAGTGTTTCAGAAATACAGGTTGTCAAAATTTTCTTGTCATGAACTCTCTTCTTGCAAAGTTTTTCAAGAGTTTGTGTTAGGATAGATTTTACTATACTTAACAAGTGAGTATAAGTTGAGTGATTTATGACTTCTCTCATATGTTCATTTGTTTGTTGTGGTTTTATCACGGATTGCCAAAGGGGGAGATTGTTTGGACATATGTGATTCATGTTAGGAACATATGTCAACATTTTATGTATTGGTTAATCCTTTGACAAAACGCACTTTACTTGTAATTGGGTAGATTTAGGATGTGTTTAATATTTCAAGGAACAAGGTTTCAAGTTCAAGTGTTAAAGTGATGCAAGTCTGTCCAAGAATCAAGTAAGAAAGTGCTGGATTAAGGTTTAAAAACTACTGAAGCCTGTGGCTCGACAGCTATCTCGATAGATGGCTATCTATCGAGATTTATGAAACTCAGTTTTTCAGAGTTTTTTTTCATCCAATCCGTGAGTATGTGTTTGGGCTTTCTTTTCTCACAACCTTAAACATATATAAGGATTATTTTAAGGGCCGTCAAAGAGGATACAAGTTGCACGAGTGTAGAGCAAAGTTTTGTTCATGCAAATTGTGATTGGAAACCTAGTTTGCCCGACTTCATCTTGAAGAAGTTGCTGTGTTTGTATATCGCAGGGTTTTATGACCAAGCAACTTCGTGATCTTCATCGTGTGATGAATAGAAGAACTTTGCAGCCAACATCCTTTTCAAGTTGGTGATCAAATCACGTATTAGGATCCGCACATCTTTTAGTTAGTCACGTACTAGGAGCCGTGCAATACAATGTTTAGTACAAAATAAGTCCAATTGGGTATTGGGGTAAAGGTTCAACTATAGGTTGGTATAAGGTACTTGGATTCTTTTACTTGTAACCGCTTGTTGTGATAATAGTGAATTTTCGGGAGTGGTGACCTTAAAATCACCCAGTGGGGTTTTTGCCGTGTAGGTTTTCCCCATTCGTAAACAAATCACCGTGTCATTTAATTTCTGCTGCATATTTAGTTATTTGGTGATTTGTTTATGCTGCCACGTACATTGTATGTTAATCTGATTAATTAATAAACTTGGCTAATTAATCAATCAATATTTCACAAAGGGTCAATACATTTTTGGCTTATTAGGCAAGTCGAGTTTAGTAGGTCTTTGGATAGCCCTAACCCTAGGGATGTTAAAAAATCTCAACACCACTTGACCCATCGTGCTTTGTGCGAGTTTTTCTTGCTCCAAAGAGATGACATGATGGGGATGAGTTTTGCTTGCCCAACCTCATCTTAGCTGTGTGTGTATAATTATTTATATATAGAATTTAATTGCTATTACACAAATCTAATTTATAATACGTTTTTGTTGTACATATTTAATTTCCATACTCCAAAACTTACTTTCTCTCCCATTTAGCACTCTCATAACCCCATTCCTAGTGACATCTCTACCAGAACATGGCAAAGATCTCTTCACCTTTCTTGACACTTAATGGCTTAGATTTGTGCCATTATCGCCAAATTTGCAACCATCATTCACCCTTAATTGGCTTCAGTTTCATTTGACCAGCTCTCATGGACTTCCAAATGGTCAAGATAGCGTTTCTTTATTATCAACAATGGCTTCTGTCCTCCCCCAGCCGACATGGTCATGTCGAATGATAGAATAAGCCTCAAATCAACTTGACTTGACTTGGATACCCCCTAAAAATGGAAAGTAATATTGTTGATTGATGTTCATAGTAGGTGATTTGTATCTTCATCAACTAAGCCACAAAGTTCCTAGAGATTATGATATATTGGAGCAACACTAACTACTTAATATAAGACAGCGAGAAATAGCCTTAGAAAAAAATATAGGATAGGTGTTGTGAAATTATTCTCTTCAAGTCAAATAGAATTTTTGATATTTCAATGGAAACATTCGGATTCAATCTCCCTCCCTACTTAAAAGTGTATAAAACATAATCATTTCCAAATTATATTGACTAAGAAATCAACATTATCAGCTCCATTCCAAAATGATTATGTTCTCAGCTTGATACACAATCTATTTACTTTTTATACTATTAATTTTACTCATATGTGCTAAGAGTCTAGTAACCAGGGCCGGCCCTAGGTCTAGGCCACTTAGGCCACCACCTAGGACCCCTTACTAGAGGAAGGCCCCAAATTTTGAGGCAAAAATTGATATATTTTATATAAAAAAAATTGGAGATATAGAAAAAAAATTATTTTTATAATTTTCTCTACTTTTAAGAAATCGCAAAAAATTGAGTAATGTTAGAGATAATACAACTTTAAATACATGGGTCTTACAAATAGAGTAATGTTATAATTATAAATTATTTTACAACATTTTTACAAACTGTTGTTGTAGCCAACTTCTTATTGGTTCTCATCTAGGCCCACCGATAACATCACTTTTTTTATTTATCTATAATCATTTACCACATTATCAGTTTGTAAAAGAATTTGTAAAAGAATTGAGTAATACTAGAGATAATACAACTTTAAATACATGGGTCTTACAAATAGAGTAATGTTATAATTACAAATTATTTACAACATTTTTACAAACTGTTGTTGTGGCCAACTTCTTATTGGTTCTCATCTAGGCCCACCAATAACATCACTTTTTTTTATTTATCTATAATCATTTACCACATTATCAGTTTGTAAAAAAATTTGTATCTCTAGCATTTTCCCTTACAAATATATGTGTCACTAATCATAAGAAATAATTCAAATAGGAAAATTCTAGAAATATTTTTTTTTATACAAGATAAAATTTCTACTCTAGCCTAATCTAAGTGTATATGTGTGTGAAGCTTTCTCTTGAAAACTTGAACCCCAAGCCTTGCTCCCACACTCCACAAACACTTATACTTGTGGAGTGATCATTGCACCAAGGGTGCGTGGTGGTATGCTAGAAATATTATTAATTTTACTTGAAAACTTTACAAATTGATGTGACAATTAATATGATATGTGAACGTCAATAACCTATTAAATGCATTTTTGAATCATTTTTTGTGATTAATGATACATCTTTGAAAGTCTCATATTGTAAAATTTATAATATCTTTAACATCATTCATTCAAATACTTGTTTATTATCTTCTTGAAGTGTCACTAATCATATTAATTTCTATATCGTTTGAAAGTTTTTTTTATATTTTTTTTTATAAGAAATACCGAACTTTTATTGAATACTAATAAAACTTCTTACATCATGGGCAAGTGCTTGCTCAAGAAAGTTAGGATTCTCCTCAATTCAAGTAATAAAATCAATAACACCCGAAGTGTGTTTAGCCAGAAGGTGGGTTGGCATATTACCCTGTCTCCTAATGTGGGAGAACTCTACACCTTGGAATTCTTTGCACAGATCCTGCATTCCTTGTATAATAGCAGCCACAGAGGAAGGTGGGTTGGACATCTCACACAAGGCATTGTGAATAATAAGTGAATCACCCTCAATGATTATATTGTGAATGCCTATATCCTTTGCAAACAACAGGCCTACTTCATGCGCCACAGCTTCAGCTTCCATGGCACCCAGCGGTGCTTGTATCTTCTTACTCATCGCAGCCTCAAGCCGACCCTTATCGTCTTTGATAATTACTCCGACGCCCACTGATTTTGACTTGCAAAAACCGCAGCATCCACGTTCATTTTGAAGACATTTACAGGAGGTGGGGACCATGTGTCACGTGCTTTGGCTACTGTTACTGTGCTACCCGTGCCTTTGTTTGCTTCCTTGTACTCCTCCATATATTACGCTACCCACCTGATTAACTCATTTCCATTCCGTTGCTGACCACCGTGCCTTGTCACATTCCGATTGTGCCATATGGCCCATGCAGTACACACCAACTTTGCTACCACGTCCTCATCACCTCGTTCCTTCATCGTCACTCCCCACAGTAGGTCGAAGAAAGTATTCACCCTTGCATGACTTGGTGAAACCGCTAGCTTTGAGAAGGACCACACCTCTTTGGCTTTTGGGCACGACCATAGCAAGTGATCCGTTGTCTCATCATTCTCCCTACACTCATCACAAATCTGGTCCTGGACCACACCATGTCGCATGAGGTTTATTTTCGTGGGAAGGCTGTCTCTTTATGCCCTCCATGCAAAGTGTCGTACTTTGTGAGGCAGGGGTAGGGCCCAAAGCTTTTTCCAGAAGATGCGCACTTGACTACGATCTGAACTAATACTCTGGTCAGCACCAGCCGCAAGCCGCATTGCTAAGCCATAGGCACTCTTTACACTAAACTTGCCATTGGAAGCTTCCACCCATATCAGCTTGTCAGCGGGAAGGCGCGAACTTATTGGTATTCCTTTTATCATCTCAGCTTCATGGGGTAGGAAAAGAGCATCTAGAATATTAAACTTACAGCTTGTCGTGGCATGGTCAATCAACTCACTAACCCTTGTGTCTTGGTGCGGGAACTGTCTAGGCGAGGCTAGTCTGAAAGTGGTCAGTGATGGTAACCACTTGTCTCCCCAAATATGTATGTCTTTCCCATTTCCCACTCTCCACCTTATACCCCCTCTCACCAGTTTTTGGGCAGACATAATACTACGCCAGGAGAAAGAAGGATTGTTCCCGAGTGATGCTTCAACAAAATCACACCCTGGAAAGTATTTAGCCTTAAGCACCCGGTAAGCCAAAGATTTTTTTTTTTTTTGGAGCCTCCACCCTTGTTTAGCTAGGAGAGCCAAATTAAATTGTTGAAGTTTCTTCAACCCCATAACCCCATTGCATTTTGGTTCACACAATATCTCCTAGCTTAGCCAAGCTATTTTCTTCTCATTCTCCTTTTGTCCCTACCAAAAATTCCTAATCATAATTGTCAACTCCTCACATAATGCAATCGATAATTTGAAGCAGCTCATGGTGTATGTTGGTATGGCTCGGGCCACTGCCTCAATTAGCATCGCTTTGGACAACATCTTCTCCTTCCATCCTGCTAGTTTTTTTTATGAAGCTTCTCTTTTAACTCATTGAATGTGTTCCTCTTATTTCTCCCCACCAACGACGGCAAACCTAAGTATTTCTCATGTTGCTTTATAACTTGGGCTCCAAACCTTTGTTTTATCTCCTCTTGAATTTCCAAGGGGGTGTTCCTGCTGAAAAATAGGGATGTTTTAGCCCTATTTAACTGCTGACCCGAAGCTTGTTCATACACTTTCAGGGCTTGTTGGAGGGCATCACATTTTGTCAACGACGCTTTACAAAAGATCAAACTGTTGCCTGCAAAGAAAAGCTGTGATAATTTTGGGCCATTTCGGCAGACAACAACTCCCTCAAGTACCCCACTTGCTACGGAGGATTTTATCAGTAACGAAAGGCCCTCTGCACATAAAAGAAAGAGGTAAGGTGATAAGTGGTCTCCCTGACAGACACCCGTAGATGGAATAATATTGCCTCTGGGGATCCCATTAATCTTTATTGAATATGTTACAGTAGAGACACACTGCATTATAAAACCCCTCCATTTCACGCCAAAACGCAACTTCTCCATTATTTTATCCAGACACACCCATTCTACTCTATTATAAGCCTTACTTATGTCCAACTTCAGGGCCATCTCCCCGATCTTCCTTCATTTTTTTGACTAATATGGTGCATAGTCTCAAAAACAACCAGTACATTATCGGTAATGAGCCTACCATGCATAAAGGCACTCTATGTATCACTAATAATGGAAGGTAAAATTTTCTTCAACCTATTAGCTATGGATTTTGAAGCAATTTTGTACACCACATTACATAAACTAATAGGTCTGTACTCAGTTACCCTTTTAGGTGCCTTTACTTTAGAGATTAAAACAATATGCTTTTTATTAAAGTCAGGGGGGGAAGTACCATGGTTCAGAAAATTCAATACTGTTGTTGTAACCACCTTGCCGCTTATATCCCAAAATTTCTGGAAAAAGAAAGGAGGCATGCCGTTCGAGCCTGGTGCTTTTAGTGGATACATTTGTTTTAGAGCTGCTCTGATTTTTGTCTCTATGAAGTCTTTAGTCAGCCACTAGTTTATGGAGGTAGTCACTTTTGTTTGGACTGCTTGGAGCAAGTCTGAAAATTCTGTTGGTTGACACGTAGTGAATAATTCCTCGTAATAAGCCAGTACCACATTCGCCACCTTTTCCTCATCCTCTTGCCATACCTCATTTGCATCCAGGATTCCCTCAATGAAATTTTCTTCTACCATGCCGAAGCTTTTGCATGGAAGAAACTTGTGTTTTTGTCCCTAGACTAGAGCCAGTTGACTTGAGATCATTAGCGCCACATGTCATCCTCTTTCTCAAGCCACCAATTAAGGTCAAGTTTGGTTCTCTTCATTTCATTGTTGATCTCAACAGAGGGGGGTTGGAGTTCAAAACATTCCCGCCTTTTTTGTAGTTCAGCAACCCTCCATCCCACGTGCCCAAAAACTATTTTGTTCCATGCTTCCAGGTGGCTTCGACACTTATCTAGGCAGCTCCCCAACAAACTACCCATGTATTCTACCTTCCCTTCCTCCCAGGCCTTCTGTACCATTTCTTCACCACCTTGATCTCTCAACCACATTGCTTCGAATCTGAACGTTTTCTTGGCCTTCCTTCTCCTCTGTTTTGGCACCATTTGGAGTGTTAAAGGCGAGTGGTCTGAAACCGAGGAGGTAAGGTGGAACACTTTTGCCTCAGGGAAGATGTTTAGCTAGCCTGGAGTTGCCATGGCTTTGTCCAGCCGCTATCTAATCTGTAAGCCATTTGCCTGCTGATATATCCACGTGAACTTTGGGCCAGAAAATCCCAAATCCTGTAGACCACAATAGTTTATGGTGTTAATGAAGTTCTTCATTTGCTGTCTCGGTCTGTTGCTCCCTCCCTCCTTTTCCGAAGCACCTATAATTTCATTAAAATCACCAATTGTTAGCCACGGTAAATTTGAAGTTTGTTTCAAGTGCCATAGTTTTGCCCAAGACTCTGGCCTTTTTTCCGTTTCCGGATTGCCATAGAATCCTGTGAAATGCCACCAACCTTTATTTTCCCCTCCATCCACAAGTGCGTTAATGTGGGACTAAGAATACGTCTGGACGTCAACAGTAGTTCCTTCCTTCCAAAGCAGTGCCAGTCCACCACTCTTTCCTTCACTTGGTACTATCAAACCATGTTTCATGTTGCATTTCTCCTTAACTTTTATCATCCACTCTCTGTTCGATTTTGTCTCCGTAAGGAAGATGATAATGGGGTCTTCTTTATTGATAACCTTTTCTAAGGTTTTAACTGACCGGAGGTTCCCAAGCCCCTGACAGTTGCAGCTTATGAGACTCATTGGTTCTGATGGAGTTACTCAGCAACCTTCGCCGATCCCAGTTGTGACCCCATAATATTACTTAGGCTTTTAGTTTCTTCCTCCAACCTTTGCTTTTTTCCCATGCACGTATCCTCAGATAGAATAATTGTTATTTCATCATGTTTTATTTTTGGGTCCCTCCCGACCTTCGGACAATCCATCCCATCTTGATTAAGTGATCCAGACCAGAGCCTGGTCCAACTTCCCCTTGTTGGGCTTTTGTTTGTCTCCTTATAAGGCCCCTCAAACCATCTGTTGGCCCATTAAAAGGTTTTTGTTTATTGTTACCTTCCCCACCACCTTTTTTGGGCCCACCCTTACCTACTCTACTGTCTAACCCATTTCGAACATAAACTCTCTAGGAGGCAACATAGAAGTTTGGGAAGTCAACTAAGGTTCCACCTTTTTCCAAAAACCTAGCCTAAGATCCCAAATTTTCTGAGATATCTCCATTAACCTCGACAAGCTAATCATTACCAATCATAGCTAGCGAAGAATCCGGAATGTGTGCTTTTGAAATTGGCACCAAAGAATCTGTATTGATGGCCTCATCAATGTCCTTTAACACCACCTCAAAATTCGGGATCTGCACCTGTGGGCCAGCTGTGTTGCTTTCATGCACGCGCTTGTCGTGTGTCTAAGCAACGTCGCTACTTCCCATCTCCATTGGCACTAGCATCCGTGAAGCTTCTGTGTTCACCGCAGTGGCGTCGGTGTTAACCTCCTCAGCCCTCGTCAAAATTGCCTTCGTGTTCTTCCCTTTCCCTAAGTGGCTATCATCGTCCCTACCTGGTGAGGTTCGATGAGTACCTCCACTATCGAAACCTTGGACCTCCACTCTGGTCTTCCTCGCCGAGTTGAATTGCGCTGCTATAAGCCAAGGATCAAACTGCTGGTTTGCCCCCGACAGGTCACCTTTACTACTGAGCCACACTGGGCACTCCTTGTCGTCATGCGAAAGGTGGCCACACTAGTAGCAGATCTTTGGCAGGCATTCGTGCATGAACGATGCCCACCCTTCCCGTCCTTGGTCCCATGTAATCACTCTACCCCTGCATAATGGCTTCGTCACATCCACTGCCACCCGGACCCTCATGAAGTTGACACCCTTCATCTCCGATGTGTCCCTTGGTACTGTGACAACACCCAAAGTCTCCCCTAGATTGACTGCGGGTAAAGGACTTCACTGCTAGGACGTGTTCTAAAGATTTTTGGTCCTTTGAGAGGTCGCACTTCTTCCCTTCCACTTCAGACAGGGATAGTTTTTTCCATCTCGCTTCAAGATCCTCCATACCTCCCCAACGCTGTCACTCCCTACTCCCCACAGATCAAAACTCCCTCCTAATACTTTGAAGTACTAGAGGGAACAAGCACTCCTTCACAAACGAAGGGACAAACTATGCTATAGAGAGTGGAGAGGAGGCGTCTCGCCTCACTGAGAATGTAAAACTTTTGTTTAGTGAAAGTTTCCGCCACTTTGTTATAACACAATAAAATATTGCTGAATAAAAGTGCAACAATTATGTTACTTATGAAAGCGTTTGAAAGTTTTCTTTAGTAAAATTTGTTATAGCTTTAGTATTTTTCCACAAAAAAAAAAAAGCATATTACAAAATAAAAGGAGTAGATTTTTGTTATAAAAAAAATTATGATATTAAATACTAGTTATGTGATAACAAAAATGTCTCATTTAAATATATCGTCTTAGGCCTCTAAATTTGTTAGACCACCCCTACTAGTAACTCAATTAGCATCTTTCAATATTCAAAGGAGATGTCAATGGTTTAGATCCTCCCTACTCCAACTTTGTGAAGTATCGTGAAAAATTGGAATAATTTTTTGCAATAACTTGTCCTCTTGCTTTTCAATTTTCAAAGGCTCTTGGACAATTATGTTCATGCATTTTAGACACTTCAAAAGGTATGTCGGCGGGTATTCGAAACTCCAGTAGCCGATAGAAATACTTTACTATTAATTATTTATGTACAATACAAATGTGCAAGTGAGAAGCGCATCTGGTGTAGTGGTATCATAGTACCCTCCCACGGTACTGACCGGGGTTAGATTCTCCGGATGTGCATATGGCACTTATTAAATTTTTATTTTTATTTTTATATCTCCTCGCATACACTTTGGTATTACCTTTTTTTTTTTTTTTTTTTTTTTATCCCCAATCCCAAGGCTAATTTGCATGAAATGAAAGTGGAATAAATGCCTATCAAAAAAGAATAGAAAAAGAAAGTAGAATAAATGACATAATAAAAATCATGATCTACCTTTTCTTAATAACAAGATGAACATCTAGCGCGTGAAAGAAGACAAAATTGATGAAACGACTGATTTGTAGCCATTGCGCAAGTGACTGACATTTGACATTTCACAAGTGGGGTGTGAGATGTTTAAGCACTGGAGTCTTAACTTTCTAAAGTCCTAACCAACAACAAACGCCATGATGATAATTACTGCTAACGAATTTTTGGTTAGGAAAGGAGGACTCAGGCCTAATTCAAAGCACAAAGTAATGCTCATCAATGGTATTGGTAACAGTTTGTATTGCAATGCATCAAGCAGTGATATACACTTTTAACAGTTTGTTTTAAAAGTACTTATCAATTGTAGAAAATAATGTCATCCAAAAACTTGGGAAAAGCATATTGGGTTCTAGGCCAGACACTAACACTAAGGGTCTGTTTAGATTGAAGGGAAAAGGAGAGGGAATAAAGTGGAGTAGAGTAAAATTAGCTAAAAATAGGCTAATTTTGGGTCAGTTCTACTCTACTCTGCTTTACTTCCCCTCCTTCCTCCTCAATTCAAATGGACTATAACTTAATCTAGAAAATTTCTAAATGAAACCTAGTCAAACGTGAACATTAATGAGTTATTCTACCAGCTATTTTTTGTTTGATTAACTAACTAACCAACTCCTTCAAACTTCTTGGGCTTGATTTAGAAAATTTGCAGACTAACTAAATATCGGCCAGCATGTGACACCAAGTCAATGTCAATTGTCAACAACAGAGAGCCTCCTGTTCCTGTTAGCCACAAAAATCATAAAGTACTCGCAATTATGCCATAAATCTCCTACAACTCTGTTAGTTCAAAATGATCTTTAGAAATGGCCAAATAGAATTTAACAGAGCATAAAACATTGTTGTGCACTTAAAAGGCAAGAAGTTAAGCTGTACAGAGCTAAGGAAACTAACTAATTTTAGCCTGAAAATCCATTGCAGACATTCCCCAATCCAAAACAGAAAACCAAAAAAGAAAGAAGAAAATTAATCTGGTCATTCCTTCTTCACATGCAAAATCTATGGCGATCTGAAACATTAATGATTCCAAAACAAACCCAAGAATTATCCACTAGTGCTCAACTTTGAGTCATACCTCACAAATATGAGGCATAAAAAAGGACAAAGTTTTGCTCCAAGCCTCCAACCAATTACATGTCGATCTATAAACCATTCATGTATATTATTTAAACAAGTCACATAACTCATTAAACAGACCATGTAGTGTGTTGGAGGAATTTTTCTCAAAACTAGTTTGGACTTTGAAGATTAACTTTCCTTAAAAAATAGTAGATCTTCTAATTACATACTACATTTGTATTGGATGATCATGAATTTTTCTAAATCATCTGGAATTTTATATATAGATATGTTAGATTTTGTCAATTCTGAATAGCAACACAAAAGTTCTGATTGCAGAATCCAGTGTAATGGTCTACAACCTATAAGGTGCCTGATTTTAGGGCCCAAAACTGAGTCATATTTTAGATATATTTGTCCACAAAATAGAGAATGGAATGTATCTAAGAAAAATAAAGGCCATATTAATTTGAAGTATTAATTTAAATTATGGTATCAATTCACATCCATGTCATAATCATGGATATTCACATATTGGGGTTCAGCTGTATCAAGCACACATTCTGACATTCTCTGAACAAGTAGAGAGAAGGATTGGGTATAATTTATTTAGCTAAGATTTAGAGAAAAGGATTGGGTATAATTTTCGTAACTTTTTTTATTCCTCCTTTAATACCCAAATTATTAAATCAACAGAAAAAGAACAAAGCATTTCTACCCAAAGAATGAAACTTTTAAGATCATATCCAACAATTAGCAACTAATCGAGAAAACTATTTCCAATTTTCAACAAATGGACAGTTTCAGCCACCATTCACAAAAAATGGAAGATAATGGGGATTCTGAGATACTATTCACCCATAACTAAAGTTGTGCATTTGTGATAACCGTATACCTGTTATTGCAATTCAACCTCAATCTCATCTCTATGGTGGAAATGAAGCAGAGCGGGTAAGCCTTGGATTAGCTATCCTCTTATCCTCTTCAAGAGAGATCATAACGAGATTGGAAGGGTTCTCAATCATCATTTTAGCAATCAGGTAGCCAGAAATGCTCCATGTTTGGTACTTCCTGGCTTGCTTTCCAATGTAACGCCCAGTCTTACCATCATAATACTCCGGCCAGCCATCCTTGGAAAGCCGCTGCTCTACCAGTTCAATTGCCCGCTTTGCGATTTGAGGCCTTCCAGTCTTGATGCATGCTGCTGTAAGTAGCCACAGCAGAACTACAAAAACATCCCCGACCACCAAATCAGCACAAAACTTGTTAAACAATATGAACAGATATTTCTTGTTTATCAAGATGCAGTTTATTTCTTAGTTGATGGTTTCTAAGTTGATGCCTTGTCTTTGAAGGGCCTAAAAAACAGGGAAACACTGCCTCCAAAGTGTTAAGAAGTTAAATGCCATATATCTAAACCAAAAAGGCCAGACATATCAAATGCTGTTAAAAGTCACAAGAAGGAAACATTCATTGAAGATTGTTATGAGTAGTTGATTATATAAAATCCATTCATGATGTTTATTTACTAGAAAGACCACCAAGTAACACAGCATGAGATCAGAATCTAAGATACAGTAAAGTTCCAAAGTGTTGGTTTATCTGAAACATTATTTTTAATTAACATAAATACCAAGCAGCAATGCAATTTACATTCTGAGCTTTGTGTTCACGATTTTCACCTGGCCAAGAGCCACCATTATGGTAGCTCCACCGTGTATTCTTTGGATCAAAACCAGTCACAGTCCTCCAGTCATGTCCCTCCAGTGCTGGGTAAACAATCTTCAAAGGCATCTCCCCAACCAAGTCCTCCCAGCGCTCCTCAACAAGATCCATTATCGCTGTAGCCTGTGCACCTGTGGCTAGACAGCTCAATATGGCGATGCAATTCCCAAGTAAGAACCATCGGAAGTCCATGCGAGCTGGGCTGACATTGCCAATCAAATACCCTCCCCTCAAGGGCATGAAATCAAACACCCAATCAGGGATAGACTCTGGGATGACGTTAAATTTATTAACAGCAGTGTGGGAGTACTCCTCAGTTTTGTACCGGTATATTTTATTTAACTGTGTAAAGTCAAGCCAGTAGTACTGCTGTATGTGAAAGCTGAGAGCTGTGATCCGCTTATCAATTCGCTCAATCAATTCCTTACCACCACGCTCTGGTTTCAGCATCTGCCTTGCACATCTTAGTGCAAAATAAAAGAGGGCTTGGATCTCAATTGGATATCCATATATTCCCTGTTTCAAAGGCATTTCAAAGTGTTGTCATTCAAAGTGACTGAAAATGTAAAACCCATATATTGAATGGGGTCTTAGGAAGGCTAGAAACCAAGCACAAGAACATCCTCTAGTGCCATTGTCACTTCTCTTGGAACCCAAACAATTGCTACCACTAACTGCTGAACATCAACTTAGAGAAATGTACACAATCAGTTAGGCCCAAACGTGAAAGATAGAAATCTATGATATCATTGCTTCTCAGCCATATCCAGTGACCTGTCAAAACTCGCTATTCACAGACGGTGAAAAATTGACTAGATAATATAACTTTATTAGCATCAAATGGTTTTAATTGATACTTAAAAACATATTATACAAATACTACTCCTGTCAAAACAAAAGACTCACCATCCTCCTGTCAATCATGCTACACCCATCTGCACATAGAAGTGTTGGGAAAGTGTCAAAGCCGTCCGAGAGGCAAAGATTGAGTATTAATTTCATTCCTCTCTGTACCTCAGGAAGCTCTACCAGTGCGTAATCACGTGTACACTTGGAATATGATCTTAAAAGTATAATCCACCAGAACCCAGAATCAAGTGGTGCAACTCTTCCAATTGCACTCCCACCAAAATCCGCAATCAAAGTTTCCTTCAGACGGTGCGAGTCAAGGAGAACTTTAAAACTTGCAGGCATGACACCTTCTCCGAGAGTAAAGTTGTCAATCCTCTTCTCCCAACCTTGGAGGTGGAGGGTCTTTAAAAGGAAATTTTTTACAATTTCAGGTTCTGGGGGGTCTTTCATCAGGCAGGCCAAGCCACTAGGAAAAAAATCTCTCACGAAAACCTGCAAGCAAGTTCAAGTTCAGATGACTAATATTTTTTGGGCCAATTGGAGGTAGACAGATCAGGGATTGTTACTGAAACACTTTGTACGTACGACAGTCTAAGCATTATAAATGTGATTTAATTGTCATGTAGAAGACACGATGATCATCCAAGGTGGGTCTAGACACCTTGTCATTCTCATTCCTCTATCCTTCTCAAAGTCATTAGGGTGTGATTTATAGGTTCTCCAAGAAAGAGTTCATTGAACAGTCCAGATATTCAAATAATTTTTATCAGCAAACAAATTAAGTTGCAAGTTAACATATTTGATCCACACGTCAGAATTGTGGCACAAAAGTCATGTCCCTAAATCTTCTGTTCCAAAAATTGGGTTGCATTCATTCACTAATGCTCAGTCAGATATTAGCTGATTACGAAAGTGCAGATATCATAAATCATCATTTCAAGAACAATACACACCTAATTATTAATAATAATATCACTTAGAAACAGAGGAAACTACTGCATTGCATAATTTTTTTTTACATAAAATCAAGATAATGCTTCAAATTCTCAAGAAACTCCAAGAAAAGTAGTATTTATTGTACTGTACCTGATTGTAGTTCAAAGTCTCAGCGCTTGGATCCATAGCTGCGAGTGTTCCGACCTCCTTTCCTTTATAGTAGACGTAAGACTTTTTGAGCAGCTCCCAAGCCTCTTCCACCATGGCATTGCTCTCTCCATTACCACCAGCACCGTTGGATCTGAACATCGGTGAACTGTCTATCTGATCAAAGCTCTCAAGGCTCATGCCAACACTCGGACACGACTTCAGCGTCATGAGCTTCGACATGCTTGGAATCTCTGACACTGACACGGACACGGACACGTTCTCATTGCACTTCATCCTCACACTCTTCTTTGGCTTCGGTGTTGGAGCCTCTCCTTTCTCCGAAGAATCCCACGCTTTTTCCAGAGACTCCTCTTCTTCTTTCGACTCCAAGCCTCCTTCGGAAATTGAAATTAGAGATTGCTCTTCGGATTCTTTCTGTTTCTCTTTTGATTCCAAGCTTCCTTTCTCTGAAATTAGAGATTTCTCTTCAGATTTTGGACTTGCATTTTTCGATGAGCCAGAAGGTTTGTCCAAATATGGATAAATCTCTATATAATCTGGCAATTTCTCGATGGCTTTTGAGCCTTCCTTATTCAGAGGATCAGAATCTTTCTCAGGCGAGCTTGACTCATTTTCAGTTGCCGAAACTGAACTGTCCTTGTATTGAAGATCGAGCAACCATTCCGCGACCTCAGCTTCTTGGACCGAGAGCTCGTTCGCTCCGGCCGGTGACTCTGCTTGCAAAATTTCCGACGAGGTTCCAAAGAGAATTCCGATTTCGGAGTCATCGCTTGGCTCATCGTTTTTCAAAAGAGCGAAAAGTTGAGCGAGAGTCGGAGCCATTCTAGCCATTTTAGAGAGAGAAAATAGAGAGTTTTTAGAGTTCAGGAACAGGAAGAGAAAAAATCTAGAGAAACAGTGAACTACGATAGATTCTTGAGAGAGAGAGAGAGAGAGAGAGAGTGTGTGTACGTACAGCACAGTTTACATAGAAATTGGCTGCAAAGAGAGAGAGAGAGAGAGAGAGAGAGCGGTTGTTATATAAATGCTGGTTTGTTTTCAGTATCAGTTTCTGTTTTGGCGGTTAGACTCTTAAGACTCTGAGATTTGCACTTGAGTGAATAAATGGGGCTTACTTTTTAGAAATGTTTACGAAGATGCCATTGGGGTGCGCGGGATGCTAAGAATTACTGTTGGGTGGCCGTTATGCTTTCAGATTTAATTAACTAAGGTGGCGTTTGGTACGGGGTAATGTTTTAGAATTTTCAGAAATGTTTAAAGATTCCTATGTTTGGTTGTAAATTACGCTAGGGAATCAGATGCTAGAGGAATCCTTAAACCCCCCTCAGTAGGAATGTGGATTCCCTTTAAAACAGGTGGGAATCCAGATTCCCAAACTTAAAAGAAATTGTATTTTTTATAAATTGACAATTTTAACCTTTTTTCTTTATCATTTAAGCAATTAAGATAAACTATAAAACAAATTATCAATATCTTCTCTCTTGTCTTTATCTTTTCCCGCCAAAACAACATAAACAGGATAAATAACTCTACTAATAGTTATTTTTGTATTATTCTTGTCATTTTGAAATGTTAGATCACAGTTTTAATGAATGTGTTGCTAATTGATATTTTATATAATGTTTTCTATCTATCTATATAGAGTAAGATATTTTTTTTAAAGGACTAATTAATAGTTTATATTTTTTTTTTCATTATTTATTTAAAGGAAGATTTTTTTTTTTTAATGGGCTTCGTACTTCACATTCAAATTTAAGGACAAAATGGGAAAAACAAATAATTCTTTTAAAATTCCTGGGAATACGCCAAACATTATCATCTCACATTCCTGAGAATCTCCTAATGAAACCAAACATAGGAATAGCTACATTCCTAGGAATGTGATTCTTAGGAATCACATTCCTGGAAATCTAGATGCCAGAAGTAATGTGGATTCTCCGTACCAAACGCCACATAATAGTAATTTTCTAAAAAAAACTAGATAATATTCATAAAATAATGTTACAGACTACAACCCGTCAAAATACATGTTGAAATTCACGGTGTGAATACTAATAAAAAACCCTCAAAAAAAAAATTAGCTTCTATAAACTTTATTGAAAAACATAATTAAGTGCTTTAAAATTGTGGATTTTAGTTAGCTTAACTGATAAATTTTTTGTGGTTAAATAAAATATCTGGGGTCTATCTACACAAAAAATAATTAGTATCTTGGTCTAATGATAAAGAGTTCTTATTAGATGTGGATGCTATAAGTTGAAACTCTCTCTAAAAAAATAAAAAAACCCTAAAATTAATACCATGCAAAGAATAAGAAATTAATTACAACAAAATTTTAAGTTAGATTTTAACTTAATGAGAAATTCAAATCCATGTGAGTTTTAATGCTTATGGAATATATATATATATATATATATATATATATACATATATTAAATTTACCTGATTACACTTTGCACTCTAAACTACTTGAATGCACATTTTGCACATTAAACTATGACATTTGCTACACTTTGCCTTCTGACATTAATTTTATTGTTATGTTGGATGAAAACTATAGCACATGATTTGCATGTGAGTTTTGCCTAAGTGGCATAATGTTAAAGGACCAAAAACCCTTTTTCCAATCAATTAAAAACAAAATTTTCATTCTTTATTTTTTACTCAGCTCTCTCTTTCTCTCTTGTGTAGCAGCTCCTCTCTCCAAATTAAAATATATGTAATCCTAAATCTCCAAAGCAAAATCATCCATGGCTCCACCATCGCAACAAAATCCCAAAGTCCCCAAATCAAAATTTATTCAAAGTTCTGAACAAATGTAGTACCTTACCACCGGGAGCTTTTCTTTCTTACTTTTTTGAATAAGTAGCAGCACAGTGATGCCCATTTTCTATCTAAACCCTTTATTGCCAAAAAAAGGTATTTTCTATGTTGTAAAATAGCAGGTAAATGAAAAGGATTTTATTTGATGGACATAAAACACAGATTAAGTAGTTTACTTAAAACAAATTCTTGAAGAGAATTGAACAGCCATAATATAATATCTCTAGAGATTACAACACAACGACTTAACTTTTCTTAAATTTAACTTTTGAGTTTTGACTGCTCTATGAAAAACATAAGGATTTAATACCATCTTCATGATTAGATCTTTTGCACTCTTTGAAATCAATGCGATGGTTCACTTACAGAGTCAATTTCTCCTCGCAGTACAGCTTTCAACAAATTTTGATTTGGGGACTTAGTATTAGTTTGGATTGCGCTGAAAATGTTTTTCAGCGCGTTTGCGTTTTAAACAGTGTAGGGACACGAAATTCCCAATCTGTGAGAAACAAAAATAGAGAAAACGCACGCCAAAGAAAAAAAAAATCACTTGCATAAAATAGTATTTACGTGGTTCGGCAATTTGTCTACGTCCACAGAGTTGTAGAGATTTCACTATTATCAGGGAAAAATACAAAGTACGGCTACAGTTTTTCACTTTATCAAAAAACGACAACAACAGAAACCTTAATCACCAAAAAATAGTGTTTTCTATATCCTGCGCACATAATTCACAATGGGTTACAAAACAAGCCAAAAACTTTTTCCTAGGGGTGTTGCTCCTGAACCCCTAAAAGGCTTGTCCATAAGCACTACAGCTTGGACCTATCGGCCCAAGCCTCTACTCCATAAACTAAGCTTCAAAAAATCTTTCATTAAAAGCCACACAACATTATTCTAGTCGGGTCGTCAACCAAATCAAACACAACTAGACTCCACAAAGTCCAACAAACAATGGATCTTGTACACTAATCACGGGGTTCGCAAGTACGGAAAATTCAGTAAAATTTTCATTAAAACTGTTAGGATGTGTGCCCTTAAATCCTATTGTATGATATTATATATGACATTATGTATGACTTAATGTTGTAATTAATAAAATTGTTTTATTATTATCTAAAATAATGGTAACATGAATATTGAGACATTTTCATATTGTCCATGAGATGCATAGTATGTGATTTAGTTACAGAAGATATAAATCACAAGTTGTTTGTAAATTCAGAATTGTAGTTCGTAGTTAGTGATAAAATTAGGCATTTCATCTGCGAAAACTATAACATATCAACTACGATGATTTGTCTTGATCATGGAAGTGGAGACTTCTAGTTGGTATGTTGATATGTTTTAAGAGTTAAAACATATTGAACTGGACCGCTGTGAGATTTATTATTCTCCTAATAACTGTCAAATGAATAATAAACTCACGACTTCTATTTACATGAACTTTTAATCATGAGAGGATAATGGACCTGATCATGAAGTGTAGGTTGCTTTAATATATCAAGAGTGAGGTCTAAAGTCACGATCAAAATCTCAGTATGTTGGGCAGCCGCATTTAGTGTCGATGGAACATACATTCTCAAGATGGAATTCATAGTCTCTTAACGGAGATATAAAATATTCTCTTGAGATAAATTTAATGGGTTTGGTTATTCATAGTGTTAGGCCTAACCACTTTAGTAAGGAGTTACTAAAGTATATATTTATGGAATTGAATTTCATAAATATATGATGAATAACTTAAATGATTAAATCGAGTACTCAAGGAATTAAGATGTAGTAATTTACAAAGTGACAGTCTACTTTTATGACTTTGTATTACTACAAATATTTTATGAAGGGGTTGCATGTATAATAAAGTCTTGAGATATAATTGATTAATAAGGCCTAGAGTGCAATTATATTTATATAGTGGTATTAAATATAATTAATGGTAACTTTGGACTTGTCAAGAGTTGACAGAAAAGCCCAAAGCCCATTGGAGCTAGTGTTTTATTGGTTCGTTAAATTTCCGCTGCGTATGTATTGTATGCGATACAAACACGTGATTTTCCAACACTTTTCAAATCAATTTTTCTAAAAATACATGACTCATGCAATTCATTCAACATGTCATCTAGCCTAGGGATGGAATGTCTATATTTTATCGTAATGTAGTTGATAGCCCTACAATCAACACACATTTTTCAAGTTCCATCCTTCTTGGGCACAAGTAGCATCAACACCGCGCACGGACTCATGCTTTCTCACGTGTCCTTTGGTCAACAACTCCTCAACTTGCCTTTAAAGTTCCTTTGTCTTCTTTGAATTACTCCTATAAGCTAGTCGGTTAGGAATCGTCGCACCTGGCACAAAATCAATTTAATACTCTATTCCTCTAATAGGTGGCAATCCACTAGGCACATTGTTAGGAAACACGTCCTCATATTATTGCAGGAAAGAGACAACAACAGTAGGCAAAGATTTGTCAAGTTCATTAGTATTAAAACATTCCTCTTTGTACAAGAGTACAAATATAGGCTGGTTTGTATAAAATGAACTCTTGACATCACTCGCCTTAGCATAAAAACTCACTTGTTTTTTTATTTTTCTCTCATTTTCTTCAATATCTCTTTCTTTTCACTCTTTTTTTTTTCTTTCACTCTCTTTCTCATCGTCTTTTTTTGAACTCTTGGTCTCACAATTTTTTTTTTCAACTCATTCTCTCTTTTCAATTTTATTTGATCTTCATACACTTGTCTTGGAGTCAACAATACAAGAGTAATGGTTTTATTGTCTTTTACAAAAGAATGTCTATTCTTGAACCCATTATGATTAACCTTCCTGTCAAATTGCCATGGTCTGCTCAATAATATGTGACCTGCGTGCATTGGAACAACATCACAAATTACTTCATCCTCGTACTTTCCAATTGAAAAAGAAACTAGCACTTGCTTATTTACCTTAACCTCCTCATAATCATTCAGCCACTGTAACTTATACAGTCTAGGGTGTTTCAAGGTAAGTAAATTCAAATTTTCAACTAAAGTAGTGCTAACTACATCAGTACAACTTCCCCCATCAGTGATCATATTACATATCTTGTTGTTAATGTGGCATTTAGTATGAAAAATATTCTCCCTTTGTTGTTCCATTTAGTCCTTTTTGACCTAGGCGCTTAAAACATGCCTAGCCGTAAGTGGCTCACCCTTCATCGGATACTCCATATCATCATCACAAGCGTCCTCAGGCGATGGCAGTTTGTCATCATCGCCCTCGCTTTCAGTTTCCACCTCTCCATTAACATGTTCTATCATGGTCCTCTTATTTGGGCATTGTGAAGCTATGTGACCTACTCCTAAAAAAAAAAAAAACACTTAATATCATGATTATGAGTTTGAGATTTGGTTTTACCTTTGTAGACGCTAGGAACTTCATCTCTCCTTTTTGGTGGTTCGGTTTTGAGATTATAAATAGCCCCTTTGTCTTTCCTCCCATTCTACCTCCGTGATGTAGAGGAGTCCGGATTTTGAAATGTGCAACACGTTGGCAATGTTCCAACTCCACATAGTGTTGTACCATGTCCTCCAACTTCACATAGTGTTGCAACTCCACCACGTTGGCAATGTTCCAATTCAGCCAATTCAAAAACATTGCCATGGTAGCTTCTCTATCCTCCTCTACATTAGCCCGAATCATGGCAATCTCCATCTCCTTGTAGTAATCATCTACACTCCTATAGCCTTGAGTAAGCCTTTGTAATTTCTGATACAAGTCCCTATAGTAGTGACTAAGGACAAACCACCTCCTCCCACATCTCAATAGGCCTCTCATGATTTCCTCCTGTTCATCACAAGTTAATCCCACCATATGATAGCATAGTCAGTAAACTCAATGACAACGAGTTTTACCTTTATCTCCTTGGAGTAGCTGTGGGCCTGTGGCACTCAAAAATCAACTTCACCTTCTTGTCCCATTCCAAGTACGCTTCAGGATCGTTTTTCCCTTGGAACAACGGTATCTTCATTTTGATCTTTCCTAGGTTTCTATCAATCCCATCTTGCCATCTCAAATTTCTTCGGAAACCTCTACCATGCCTTTCTCCCTTTGGCACAAACTTGCCCTCACCATTCACTAAAGTTTGATCCTTTTTCATCTTTGAACTCATCCTCGCGGTTGTCATCTGAATCATCCATGTGCGCACGCCTTTCTTGCCTTCTAGCATTAGGGACTTTTTGGGGATGCTCCTCATGCAAAATAGCAATAACAGCGTCTTGCCTATTTATCCGATCCAAATCTCATTAAATACCACGTTCACGCGTTCAAATTGTTGTTGCATAGCATGCACCATAAAGGACTCCTCCTCCTCTTCTTCTTTGTTTGATGTGTCGCCCCTGGAAGATATATTTTTGAAACTATAAAGAAACGTTAGAACTAATTTCTCACGACACTACCTCATGTATTTGCACTCAATTTATGTCACTCACACTCGTGCTTCACTTGTAAATTGGCTTTTTTCCGATATTAGTCTCACACTTTCTTGCCTTTTTCCACTCGTAGCTTCCCTTTTTTAGTTCTTTATTAAACTAATAAACTTGATCAAGAAATTCAACTTGCAATATTTAAACCGATACCGACAGCAAGAAAATATTATAGAAAAAACAAATCAAAGGAAGAGGACAATATTTTGGTTTGAGAAAATTGAAACTATGAACAATTTTTTGTTTTTTGTTTTCTTTTCTGACGTTTTTCACTTTTTAATTTTTTTTTTTAACTTGGTGTACGTTTTTTTAACTTGGTGCATGACACAAAGCAAGAACAAGGAATGCTGAACACAAACGAAACAAGATAGGACGATAACAAGAAGCAAAAGATAAAAGGATAGTAAACCTAATTTTAGATTCTGTATTTCTTTTTTTTTTGATGAGTTTATATTTTGTACTTTGATACCAAATGATGCGAATCTCTATCAACACGCTTTGAGACTTAAGAAATAATATTGGAATACTTGCCCAAGAAAGCTAAAATTCAGATTTTTTTTTTATAATATAGATAACCCTGACCTGATGTTTATAAATGAAACACAAACCAAAGGTATAAAGTAACAAACCCTGACCTAGTGATTATAATTTGAATGCCAAAAGAAAGAATCCTTGATAAGTTCACAAGTTTAGTGAAGGACCAAAAGAAGAAGCAAGCCCCACGTTTTTCTATGATTTTTATTCAATAATTCGTCCCCTGATTACAATGAGTGCATGCTATTTATAAAACATAACTAAAAAAGGACTAAATAATAGAAGCCTAAAATTAAGGATGATTTGGTCTGAAAATAAAAAAGGAAGTAGATAAAAAAGGAATAAATAATAGAAGCCTAAAATTAAGGCTGATTCGATCTAAAATTAGGAGCTCCTCCATGCCAAAAATAGACTGAACTGGGCAAGGAAATCACGCCTAAGGAAAGAAAGTCAATTAGCCATTAGCACACACTATTGTTGGAAATTAAGCCCAATTAAGCAAAATCAACCCTATCAATAGCTTGCATTAAATTTATTACGCCTTCATCTTCCTTTAGGCCAAGCCTGGAATGCCCCATTTTCAGCCTAAATCTCTTGAATTAGCCTATTAAGTGCTTCTTTGATCTTCTTGGATCTTGCTCTAGTAATAGACCCAACTTGAATAAACAATGGATCATTTAATGGTGCTTGTTGATTCTCATCATATGGACTTTCATTTTTCTTATGTTTTTACTGTGTAATTTGTAGGCAACTTGGTATTTTAAAAAAAAATGGCAACTGATCGTAACACAGGACTGTCCAAAAAGACATTTGTTTTTGGTTTGAAAGTGTCGGTGTTAATGGGGATCACCGTCGGGTTGTTTATTGTAGTAATCCTTGTGTTGCTATCATTTTGTCTTACTTCCCAAAAGAAATCTAAAAAGGGGTAATGAAATGCTTCCCCTTAGCCAAATTCCAGCTGTTTCAGAGGAAATCAAAGAAATTAAGGTTGATCAAGCTTTAGTAAACCATTATTTCCCCAAGATGGTGCTTTTCTTACCCTTACTTTTTGTGAACAGGCCTTCTTTGCAATCCTGAAAGCAAACTTTTTTATTTTGTTTTTATTTTTGTATATCATCTTTCCTGTCTTTGTATACGCCTGTATTTTGTAAATACAATTTTTTGGTTCAGTCAGTTGGACTAGGTCTTGGAAGAGAGGTTCTTTGCATGAGGTTCACCCCTCACTTGGACTTGGTAGTTTTATTGTTTCTCAATACTAATTTTGTATTGAAAGCTAGGGGTCTATTCCTCAATGCTGATGTTTTTTTAGAATATGAAAGATTAGCTCTCACCTATAAACACCCAAACGTGAACCGAATACAAATACCTCAAATAACCTGAAAATTTGTTTCTCACCAATACTAAATATTTGCATCAACGTTAGCAACAAAATTTAAATTCCCAATGGCCATTTCAAAATCGTACCTTTTTCCTGTTAAATCGTAATGGATTGTTTCATAGATCCCCATATGTTTCGCGAAAAATTGATTTTTGCATCAACTAAATTTGTTGCTAGGAGACAGACTAAGTCACTTGTGTTTTAGGTGAGATCGTGGAAGAGACTAAGCTGCAGAAGTTTACATTAAGAAGGTACTCGAGTTCACAAAAATCAAGTACTGTGTACTATAATAACAAGATGCCCGATTTGTACTCGAGTTCTATGAACTCGAGTATGATAGAGTAAAGTAATCGAGCCGGACTCGAGTTCTATAACTCGAGTATGGTGGAGTAATGTATCCGAGCCAGACTCGAGTTTACAGAGCTAGAGTACTATGTATGTAACTAACGTAGTACTTGAGTGCTAGAAACTTGAGTTTAATCAACAAATAACTCGAGCTTATAGACATCGAGTTCCAGGTGGAATTTTTAATGTGCAAAATTCCAGCTCAGCCATTGCTACGCTAGCAAACTTAGTAGGAACTCGAGTTCAGAGAACTCGAATACTATTCAAAACTTGATTTCAAGAAGCTTGAGTACTGAAAAAATGGTATATTGCTAAATATTTTCCAAAAAGTGGTAGATTGCCACATAGTTTCTAAACACGTGGTATTTGACTATTTTCACCTCTATATTTCTAGGCATGTTCATGGGTCCGGCCGGTTCGGGTTTGGGCCTGAACCGAACTCAACCCATTTGGATTAGGTGGTTGGATCTTAGAACTATATTCGACCAAATAATCAGGTCAGACCCGGTGTTTTAGGCCACCGGATAGGTGGGTCGAAGTTGTTGGTTAGGCAGGTTTAGGCCATTAATTGGTCTTAAGTTTTGGACTTCTGTGAAATTCATTTTAGTTCAATTTTTTTAGCCTTTTTAGCCCAAATTAAGGAGTTTGGCGGTTTTAAAAATTAGTTGGGTGTCATATTTTTTAAATTTTCCATATAAAACAGATTGGGCCTCCCTTTCATTTTTTTTTTAAATGGGCCTTCAAGATAAACTTAAATTAAGCAACTACTCCACTTATAAATCCATTGGGCCTTCAAAACATATACATCTTGGACAAAATACCTCACCACAGGACACAAAATAAGCCTATTTTTACCACCTGTTAAGCATTAAATATCCTAGACAAAGTAACCCACCCCACCACACAAAATAAACATATTTTTACCACATTTGTTAAGCATCCACACATTAACCACAATAAATAAACAAATCAATATATATTGTAAAAACTGGACAAAGAGCATAACACAACTAACAACACACGAAATCCTATTTTCACCACTTGTGACTTGTTAAACAACCACACATTAACTACCCAAAAATTAACACAACAAAATAACCTGGACAAAATAGCAAAAGACAATACACAAAACATGCCTAGTTTTACCTCCTAGCAGTAAGCCAGTAGCTTAACACAAGTCATATATATTCAAGAAAAATCCATAGGCATAAAAGCCAGTCTTAACACCTATGTTAAACCTTCACCTGCCAACCACACAACAAGTAATATTTCCAACAACAAATAAGCCAATCACAGCAAGCATAAGCTACCAATTTATACTGCAAATCTTCCATCTATATATATTAGTAAGCCATATAGGCTGAGAAGGAAATTAGATTACTACAGGTTTTTAAAAGAGCTTCCAAAATGTTCCCAAAAGGCTGCCTCCTTTACAAAATAAATTATTCCTCCTACAAAAGACAAAAAAATATTTAACAACTAATACATTACTACCATATACAAGACCAAATAGAAAGGGCAGCAAGTTTATAACAGTAAGAGGCCAAAAGGGCAGTAACATTCCAAGTCAGTTATCAGTCTTCAACACTAATTAAGGGTCATTTGCCTGAGCTAGAACCCAATTTGGAGCCGGTGATGATTGTTTATTTAAAACTAGAATAGAAAAGGAAATAAATACAATAGATTAAATTTTGTTTGAATACATGAGACATTCAATAATAATTAATAGACAATTAGTTTCAAAATTTAAACATATTACCTAAATCATGAAATTCCTCCTCCAACGCCTCAACCTCATTCCTTGATTGGCGATGAGAAATCGAAACTATGGCTCAAAGTCAATTTTGTGCACATTCAAGGTTTTGAACCATGAGAGGGGAGAGAGAACTTCGAAACGGATCAACAATGCGGCCTCCGGTGCTAAATGCTGACTCAAATGCAACATTCGAAACTGGTACAGCCAACACATCCTTAGCCACTTTGGACAACAGTGGGTACCTACTAGAATTTTCCTTTCACCACCCCAATACCTCAAAATTCACATATTTTCTAACATCACAATTTTCAGCCAAATATTTTTCAACCTCATTACTACAACCTACAGATTGCTCAGCTTCTAAGAAAAGCTCATATCGAGAGTGAACCATCACATATGGGTCACTAGCATCACCTACCATTTGTGTCCTCTCACTCCCACTTGGTTCTTGCACATTTAGGGAATTAACAGAACAGTAAAAAGTATACAACTTCATCAAAAAATCTTTCACCTTATCAACCATCACTTTCCCCACTGCATTCCCATAAATTTCAGAAAAAAAAACTTCAAAAACCTCAATTTTTTTCGTGGATTAAGAACCATAGCCACATATAAAAGAGGATTAATTTTATCACCTTCCCCCCACTACTTCTCAAATTTAGTTTGCATGTTTGTGGCTGTGTTTTTCAAGAGGGTGTTTTGGGATTTAACTAAATGAGAAATACTCTCCTGAATAACAAAGATCTCATCAAAGAAGGCATTTGAGGTAACATCCAAAGAGCCGGAGAACTTCTTTGTTGCATTGTAAAAAAGCCTCAAGAAAGTCACAAATGCCCTACAATTTTGGAAATCACTCATACAAGGAGATCCCAAACCACCACTATCTTCCTTGGTCCTAAAGTATGATGAATAACCATCATCTTCAAAGTCCATTCTAAGGAATACTTTCTCAAAATTTTCAGCAGTTTCTAATATGAGGTAAGTTGAGTTCCACCTAGTAGGTACATCTAGACAAAGAAGACTCTTGGACTCCATACCTAACATCTCCATAAAACTTCTAAAAGTTTGATTTCTATTGGGTGAGGACTTCACATTCCTCACAGCTTCATGCACCCTAGCAACAGATGCATAAATTTCTTCCAAACCCTCCCCCACAATGAGATTTAGGATATTGGCACAACAACTCATGTGCATGAACTTATTTTCTAAAACTGTCCCATTCCAATCTTTTGTTACCCTTTACAAAAATTTAATTGTGGTTAAATTGGAGCTAGCATTATCCACTGTCAAAGTGAATATGCTATCAATACCCCACTCACACAAAGACATCTCAATCTTTCTAGCTATAGTCTCCCCCTTATGATCTTCAACTTGACAAAAATTTAAAATTCTCTTATGCAACTTCCAAGCATCATCAATAAAGTGACATGTGAGACACATATAATTCAAATTTTGAATAGAAGTCCATGTGTCCGTAGTAAGACACCCTACAACCCTTCAAGGATTTCCTTAGCTTCTTTCTCTCACTATTATAAATTCCAACCACATCTCTAGCCACAGTTTGACAAGATGGAATATCCTTTAGACGGAGCTTGGGTTGTAAGGTAGTTACATATTTCTTAAGCTTATACCCCTCAACACACCTAAAACGCAACTCATCAATTATAATCATTTCAGCTAGTGCCTTTCTAGAAGCTTCAATTGTAAAGGTTGTTGACACAAGTTGGAACCCTTCATCTCCATCATTTTTGGGTTCAAAAGCTAAGGTTTTCTGCCCTTTACCTATATCTTCTCTATTAGGGTTCTTGGGACAATATGTCACATTAGCTAACAAATTAATAATACCACAACTTTTACTATCAGCATGATATGATTTTTTACAATAATTACATATAGCCTTAGTGATACCCTCATCTACCTATACTTTTTCAAAATGATTCCAAGCTAAAGACTTTTTCCTACCATTACCAGTTCAGTCTTACTCACTTTGCTAGGCGGAATTGGGGGCAACTCACCATCAGTAGCTTTAGCTTGTAGCAGCAACCTCTTGGGTGGCAGTAGCACCATCAGCTTGGGTGACAGTAGAACCGTCAACTTGTGTAGCGGTAGAACCATCAGCTTGTGTTGAAACAGAAGGTGCATTAGTGGAGGGTTCCATGACCTAAAAAAATCAAATATAAATATTAGCGAACTAGAACAGCAACAATTAATAATAATAATCACACAAACCAAAAAGGAAATTTTTTTATGCTTGAATCCAAATAACAGTATCCTACATAAAACTAAACAGAACCCAAATTGGTGCTTAAAATGATGTTTGAAATTTCAATAAATAATAAAAGCAGAAACATTGGTGCTCAAACTTTTTTAAACAAAGATAGCAAAACAACAACCACCACCACCACAACAGCATAAGTGACATTCATCAACTCTAACAAAAAAAGAACAAAATCCCAACTTTTAACATAAAACACAAAGGGAAACAAAAATCATACCTTAAGGAAACCAAGGGTGTTGGAGTTTTGAATTTGAAGACTGAAAACCCCACTTGGACAACTTTCAATTCCTAAGTAAAATTAAAATAGGACAAAATTAATCAAACAAATAAACAAAGAAAAAAAAAAGTAAAATGGTTAGGGTTTCAATTTTTTTAGTTAGTGTTTCAAATTATAAAACTTGGGAGTTTATTTGATTTTTAACAGTATAAATTTTACTAAATAATAAAAGCAGAAATATTGAACACATCCACAGTAAGTAACATGCATCAATTCTAAGTCTCTAACAAAAAAAGAACAAAATCCCAGCTTTGAACACAAAAAACAAAGGGAAACAAAAATCATACCTTAAAAAACCGGGTGTTAATTTTAAGTTTAAAGATTGAAAACTCCACTCGTACAACTTTCAATTCTTGAATAAAATTTAAATAGGAACAAAATTAATCAAAAAAATGAACAAAGAATGAAAAACAAAAGTAAATGGTTAAGGTTTCAACTTTTTTTAGTTAGGGTTTCAAATTATAAAACTTTGGGGTTATTTGATTTTAACAGTAGATTTTCATAACATATATAATCAATGAGAGACTAAAAAAAAAAGAGATGAGAAAAGGAGGACACATACCCTAGGTTCAACCCATATGATCGGCAGCAGGGAGAGTAGTGGGTGTTGGTGGCGGTGGCGGCGGCTAGGTATGAAGAACTTGTACTGAGAAGCTAGGGTTTGGACCTTGGAGTAGAGAAAGGCAAAGTGATAATTGAGAGTTTGAGAGTGTGGTCTGTTTATTGGTGAGAAGACCAAAAATCAAAGCCTTTAAAGAGTGAAGATTGAAGATTGATGAAGAGTGATGAAGATTTCGTATGGAATTGGTGAAGAGATTAGACTTTAGAGAGACAGAGAGGAGAAAGCGTCTGAGTCTAAGCTCTAAGAGATATGAGATTGAGATAGAGAGAATGAGGTCTGAGGCTGTTGGATTTGGTGATTTAGTGAAGATTGAAGAGAGATTAAGGTCGTTGATCTTGCTATAGTGAAGAGAGAGAGAGAGAGAGAGAGAGAGAGAGAGAGAGAGCGTCTGAGACTCTAAGGCAGTGAGGTTGTTGGATTGTATATTGGGATATGAGATTTAGAGATTGAGTCATTGAGATTTGAGATATCTAATCAAGTAATTTATCTATAATTGTGACCGCTGGATTGTGATATTAGTTTTGATTTTCATGGTTGATTTGTAAATGCTCTGAATCACTGATATGATGTCTCTGTGCTATTGTGCTAGAGTACTAAAAGGAGTTTGTAGAGTTTAATCATAACCGTAGAATTTGAATCTTGATTTGGTTTAAACGACTGGATTTGAAATTGGGAACTTATGCCCAAAAAAGGTTGATCAGATTGGTTTCCTCTCTACTATATGTTACCCAATAACCAAAGCACATGATGTGACTCATATGATGTGAGTGGAAGACTGGTTTATGAGTTTATGTTACCCAAGTATTCGGTTAGTTTTGGTTATTCGGATTATTTATTTTGTAATCCGAAACCCAAACCAAATAATTGGTTCTTCTTAAAATAGGACCCGTGACCAACCCAGACATGCATTTGGATTCGCCTATGGATGTTTGGGTCAGGCGAGTATGGTCGAGTGGGTCAGATATTCCGAGTCACTAGACAGCCCTATATATTTCTATATCTATATCTATACTCTATGTAAAAAAGGAGAGTTGAGCAGCTTGTGTTTGAAAAAATGACATTGTAAAGACTAAAACCTAGATGTGGAGGTTTCCTTTTACGTTTGTTTGTTGTGTACAGGTATATTTACATTTCTATCCTTAGAAACTTTAAATCAAAAGAGTGACAAAGCGTGGGTAGTTTCATCATTTTGGCTCTACCTTTCTTGTCTTATCTCTTTGTTTGAGGTGTTTGATAGCCAACTACTTTTCTGATGGACACAAAGTGGAGCAACAAGGTAAGGGAGAGAAACAGTGAGAGATAAGTACAAAGAAAAAAAAGGGAGTCAGCCATGACCCATGAGTCAACTGCTTCCATCACAAGAGAGAGAAAGAGAAGAAACAAGGAAAAGAAGAAGGTCGGAGAGAAAGAAAGATGGAGATTTTGTTTTGGTTTAGCTCATTCATTTTATCTTTTTTTTTTTTTTTTTATGAAAGTATATTTATCTCATTTAGATAAATATAGCTTCTCCACATGGGTTCATCTTGCATGTGGATTTTTACTTTTTTTTTTTTTTGAGAAAGTCTTGGTGGTTTGTTTTAACAAAGATGGAGATTTTGTTTTGGTTTAACTCATTTATTTTATCTTTTTTTTTTTTAATTTGATGAAAGTATATTTATTTCATTTAGATGTAGCCTCTCCAAATGAGTTCATCTTGTATGTGGATTATTACTTTCTTTCTTACTGGTTTTTTTATTTTTTTAGAAAGTCTTGTTAGCTTGTTTTAATTTGTTATATGTAGTCAGTTGAAATTACTGTGTTGCTGCTAAAAAGAAGTGGACCCTTTTTGGTATTTTCGTCATCAGTTCTAGAGGTTTACTTACTGTTTCCTACTTTTTTTTTTTTTTTTTTTTGTTGAGAAAGTCCTGTTTCCTACTTTATAATCTACTACTGACCCATTTGATTGAAATTACTGTGTTGCTCCTAACTTTATGTGTGAGCTACAAAAAAGAGAGACTAGTCCTTTTGTTGTCAATTGTAGAGGTTTCTTGCTCTATCTTTTGCTGTTAGTCAGTGTGGATTCTTGCACTATTTTTTCTGTTAGCCAGTGTTGATGGGTATTTTTGTCTTTTAATTTATTTTGCTACCACGTTTTTTGCTTTTTTTTTTTTTCTTTTTTTTTTCTATGAAATTACTATGTTGACTCCTAAGTGTATGGGTAGACTAAAAGTCTTTGGGGGCCTTTTTGTCTTTTTATCTATCAGCCTAGAGTGTAGATGCTTCCTAAATACTGCCCTTTGTCTCTTTCTTGTCATTTTGTTTAGCTACTAAACTTGTTCATAGCCGCAAACAGAGAACAGGTGAGATATAGAGCTGAGAAAAAAAAATGTCAGCTGGGAGCCAACCGATAGAGAAAGAGAAGAAAGAGGGCAAAAAGGAAAGTGGTTTTTTCTTTTCTTTTTTCCTCACATGTTTTTTGTTTATCCATATGCACAAAGAAGTCAATTTTTTCTCCCAAGTTTATCACTTGGGTTAGCTTGTTGTTAGGGTTCAGAGAGAAAAAAAAATGGGAATCATTATTGCTTCTTCTTTAGATTTTACTGACATACATGCTTTTTTACTTATTCATATGCACACACAAGTCAATTTTTCCCCCCAAGTTTATCACCTGGATTACCTCGCTGTTAGGGTTCAGAGAAAAAGAAAAATCATGATTGCTTCTCCTCTAGATTGTTCTGTCACAGCATTCAATTATCAATACCACCGCTCAAATCAGTTTTTTCATTTATATAGATGTATAGATACTTTGTACGTGTAGAAAGGAACTATCCAAGCATCCCTCATACCCTCTTCCATCCCTTTGAAGATCATAGCAAAGGTCTCCTTAGAGCAATTATCTCTTTGATCTCTCTTTCTCCTATTTGTTTCTTGGCTTTTCTCTTACATAGTTGTGATAACTTTGATATTACTTGCATATCTAAGATATATATGCACCTACTCTTATTGTTTAAAAGCATGTGAATTCAATTTACTGCACCAATACATAAAGGATCAAATTCATAATGCATGCAATTTATTTATTTTACGAAAAACAAATCTTACTTTGTTAAATTGATAACCCATTAATTCTATTTATTCATATGAAAGTAAATTTTGTATAGGCTTTATTGGACCTGAGCTGCTATCTTATTCCCATTCTACAGGTTTTTACCTCAGTAATTAATTTCATATATGATATAGATAGTTGTTCTTCAACAACTGCAGTTTGTTATTTGAGGATAACTTGATTGTAACTAATAGAATTTATAATTTATACAAAATTTTGATCTATATTTCTTAATCAATTGATTTACCTATTGAAATAAAATAAAAAACTAAGAGCATTCTTATCAAGCATTCTAAAAAATTTAACATTTATCATCTCAAAACTCAATTTTATAACATATAACATACCAATTTACAATCTTCCTTACATCAAAACATCTAATTTTTTTAACAATTCATTTAAATATTCTTTCTTTATTCTTTTTTATTCATCCTCTCTCTTTCTGTGTCTCTCTCTCCTTTGTGTCTCTCTTTCACAACCCAGCGCCACCGGCCACCATATTCACCCACCCATATCACAACCACCACATCCACCCACCATCACCGCAACCACAAACAACAACAGAAAAGAAAAAAAGAAAAAAACTTCACATTCAAAGCCACAAAATCAAAGAATCATCCAAATCAAAGAATCACAACATCACAACAAAGACCCAAAACCACCTCAATCAACCCACACCCAGCACCTAAAACCACCCCGATCAACCCACAAACCCAGCCACCGCAATCAAGAACCCACCAAAATCAGTCAAAACCACTAAAATTAAAACTCACCGATATCAAATTGTAAAACCCACTCACCGAATCACCGCAGAGACCCACCATGAACCACCGTAGAGACCCACGATCCACGAAAAACCACCGTAGCCCAACCACACCCAGCATCATCCCGGCCACACCCAAGACCCACGAACTTGAGATGTAGAGAGAAAGGGAAACAGAGAGGTGGAGAGAAAATGAAAGAAAAAGTAAGAAGGAGTGGACGGAGAGCACAAGAGAGACAGGGAAAAGGAAAGGAGTGGACAGAGAGCACAAGAGAGACAGGGAAAAGGAAAGGAGTGGACGGAGAGCACGAGATAGGCGGCGTGAAAAGGAAAAGAAGAAACCTCCATTGCTGCCACCGGACCACAACCATCGGACCATGGCCTGGGTTTCATCAGAGAGGGAGGCAGAGACGTCGAGCAGAGGGAGAGAGAGAGCAGAGAAAGAGAGAGGATGTTGTGAAACAGGAAGAAGCAGAAATGAGAAGACAAAGAAAAAAAGAAAGTGGGCCCACCGAATAAAAAAATAATATCAGTTTTACAATTGGTGAACAGTGCGGTCTCAAAAATGAGATTGCACTATTTACCAATTGCAAAAATTATACCATTTAAAATGTTTGATGGAGCAAGTTTTTGGGTTAAAAATGCTAAAAAAATAAAAGTTTTAGCATTTGAAAGGTTTGATAAGAATGCTCTAATGCAATGTTTCTCCTTTCTCTTATTCTCAAATGACTAGGATGCGGACGATTTACAATTCTATTAAGGATATTTACCCAGAAACGTGAAATTGGAAGTTAAAGTTTAAGTGGCTGAAAAAACAATGCCGCGAACATCAACACAAGGTGCCAGCACATATGAGGGTTATATTGATTGATAAAGAGATTAGAAACAAAAATTTAATAATATTATACACTAATGTATTATTCAATATGCTAGAACTTTATTTCCGTACATCAATGTATTATTCTTCTCAATTTAGTAATACCAAAAAAAAATTATGTTCTAAGCTACCTATTAATTTTGAATAGCTAGTTGTTGCATTTGAAGTTATACAATAACAAGATAAATAACTATTTCCACCTTTTTGAGTTAGAACTGTAGTAATATATAGCCACATGTGATTGGCAAAAAAATAGTGGTATATGCTAGAAATGTTTTTTGGTCTAGAATACATTTTTAATGTTGCAAATCACAAAATTTACATTAATAGAACATTTTTTTTCACTTGAATAGCAAGTTTTTCCCCTCCCTATCAAGAGCCATAACTGTATTTAGCCCATATATATATATATATATATATATATATATATATATATATATATATATATATATATATATATATATATATATATATGCTTAAGTAAGAGTTAAAAAAAAAAAAAAAAACAATACAATAGCAATGACTAACTAAAAAAAAATGAAAATTAAGATTATAGACAACTTTAAAATTCTTTCGTAATAAGATATACGCATTTCTTACCAATTCTGTTATAACGTATTAAGAACACAATCTTTTGAGAGTATAAATTTTTCTTTGTGCTCTTATATAGGCACCATTTATTTAAATTTTCTTTATTGTTTCAAAAGTACAAGAATGAAAATTTGATACAATTTAAAATGAATATAGCTTCTAACTAATAGGGTTTAAGCTTAGTTTCTTTTATAAATTAATCTAACCAAATAATGTACATCTTCATTTCAGCATTTATAGAATTTGAATCAATCATTCATTTGATTTTTAAAAGAATATTTATATACAAGGCAATCGAGTGCAAGCTATACTGTTTGGTCATGACATTTAACTGCATGAGGATACGTTGATCCAAGCAAGGACGTATTTTATCACCAATGACTTGTCAAACCAATTACTACAAAACTTTGTCTCATTGACCATAACTATCAGTGGATAATCAACACAAGAACTGTTATTGAGGATGTATTAGAGGATGAGATTTCATTTCATACAGCAGAGTATAGTTTTGTTCCTTTTGATGAATTCCATAAATACATTGACCTTGATGACCCTATTGGTAAGACTTGTAAAGTTTAAATTCAAAACCTCCCTTTAACATAATGTTTATTCACAAAACTATTGTGTTTAATATCTTAGATGTCATTGCTCTTACAATAGCTGTCCAATCGCCTTGAAAACAGCTTCAAATGAAAAATGGACCTTCAATGATTCAAGAATTCACTCTCATTGATCAACTGTATGATCTATTAATTAATATCTTTATGTTTTTTCATGTGATTAGTTTAATTTTACATTTTATTTGCTACAATCTAATTAGTTTATATAAATAGCCAAGAAAAATAACAGCGGTACGAATATTTTTAAAGCATAATTATTAAACTTATATTCATTACAATGAAATATGATCTAGGTACTACATAAATATTGATTACTATAATTGGATTTATATGTTTCAGCTTTAAGCTTGTTGGTTTAACAATGTGGGAGCAGTTCATTACGAATGAATCAACAACTATTTCAGAAGTCATCAATCGCAAACTTGTTATTATAGCAATGCGACTGAAAGTGGCTTCACATAATGGTAAAAGATTTGCATAATCTTTTTTTTTTTTTTTTATCTTTATAAACTAAAAACACCTACTTAATAAGATATTTATACTCATTGTAGGAATCTCTCTGTCAACTAAGCCGTCTAACTTCTTCATCATAAATCCAAATCATTCTAAAACAACTGCATTGGAAGAATGGTAAATTTTGAATCTCTTATGAACTTCTTACCTAAGATTATAAATTCTTAAGATATTTCATAGTTTATTTTACCTTTTTATTTGAATTATAACAAACATCTAATTCTAATTAATTGCTTCACATCCTCTTTTTCATGATTAATATCATTGCTTTAGTTGTACATTATATTTTGATTACACAAGTGACTTTAATCCAATGATTCCCTTTACTAGAATAAAATGATATTCTTTGGTGGTTGTATGGAATGTAAAAAAAAAAAAAAAGATTTTAATTGAATGCGATGATACAATCTTTGGTTGCTGCACATAGGACTACTTATAATCATAGGCATTTTTTTTTTTTTGCATATTTCTAAATCTCCACTAAGATTGTTAGTCATTTCTTATTTTATGTGTGTATATTTATCACTCTCTAAATTGTTTTTCCCATCCCCATAGGGCTGCTAGGAATGAAAAGTTGCTTGAGGATATCATTACCAAAAAACTTGATCTCAAATCTTCATCTAGTACCTCTATAATGCCACCATTGGAAAATTTGATAGCTATTCGTGCTATTGCAACTTTGCCTAAAATGGTAATATATTTTTCTCTCTCTCTTATATAAACTTTTTTTTTCACAAAAACCTAGCAAGTAAAGAGACAAAAATCACATTCAATGAATACAACAGGTAAATTTTTGGGTCAGAGCATCAATCTCTGTTAAAAAGTTGGATAAAAAATTCTAGTATATGGCATGCAACAACTGCAACAAGTGTACTAGTGTTGAATATAATGATCCATTTCGATGCCTACTTTGCAAGGAAGAGGCTGTCGCTGAACCTAGACATGTACACTATCCAAGATATAACCTTTCTTTTGGTCAATAATTCCATAAATAACTGTTACTATTGGAAGACTTATTTATTATTTTTCATTTTAGGTGTCAACTTGAAGTTGATTTATGTGATGAAACTGGATTATTGCTAGCTGCCATATTTGGAAACAATGCAAAAAATTTCTTGAATTGCACATCAAAAACTTTGATGCTAGCAACCACTAAGGTATAATACAAGCACACTTATAAAATTCCATTTATTTGTCTGTTAAACTTATAAAGATATAGTTTAATAGTTCATAAATCTCTTGGTTTGATTATCTTTGAAAATATATGAAATTCTCACATTCTTGCTCTAATGGTAGGATGAAATACAAAATTTAGAAAACATTGCAAGGCTTTCTTCCGACCAAGAGTTCATTATTCATCTCAAATCTGCAAGCTATGAAGTTCGTGAAGAAATGCACAATAGATTTAATATTGTTTCCATCTTTGGTTTGCCAAATGAAAGTGAATGAATACAAGCTACTGTGACAAGTACATTAATAGGTATATGTATTTAAGAACTTCACTAGTTGTCAAAAAAAAAAAACGAAATTTTGAAGATCATGGAAGACAAATAGAGACATATTTGTTACTCAATTATGTATCAATTTGTCATCCTTTTTGTGGATCAAATGTCTAGATATGGATAAATTCATTATTTTAGACCTCTTTTTGTACACAATATATGCTTATCTTTATAAGCTATGCTTGTGATATTGAAGCTCTTTTTTGTATTAAGTCTAATATGATCTAATGATATTATTGTAGTTAATTTATCAAAAAAAAATTTCTTGTATTTGATTTTGACATAAATATAGCATAAAAAAATTATATTATTTACTTAATATAACAAATAACACAATTTCTATGTATATGATTTTTCACAGTAAAATATAAAAATAGCATTTGGGAGAAATGTAATGGGAATAGGGCTGAAGTATTAGTGCCTATGTTGAAGGTAACCATAGATTTGATAATAGATATGAATATTTTGAAACATTTAATGGTATAATTTCTAAGCAATTCAATAATTATAAATAATTTTTATTTCTAACCTTGATTGTAATCTTTCTACTGGTTAGCACATGCTGCATAACTAATTTATATAAAAAGTCCAGTTGAGCTGACAATAGAAAGCTTAAAACGGTAGAGGCAACCACATCAGTTCCTCTATTTTACACATCCATTTTTATACGAAAAACCTACTTTTTCTATTTTACACATCAATTTTTACAAAACACTCACATCATTTCATCTATTCTATCACCTCTTTTAATTAAATGATCAATTTCCTCACATTTTTTATTATTTTTCTCAACTACCCGCATATAATATGTGCGCTCTCTCTCTCTCTCTACCCATTTCTGATTTATTGCTCTCTCTCTATACCCATATCTCCCTCTCAATCAACTCTCCCTCTCCGATCCACCAGCTCAAATCAATTCTCCCTCTCGGTTAACTCTCCCTCTCCAATCCACGAGCTCCGATCCACGATCCACGATCCACGATCCACGATCCACGAGCTCTGAGCTTCGATCCACAGGCAAGACCCACGAGCTTCAATCCAGTCAAGCACCGATCGTTCCGAACAAGCACCGATCTGTGTTTGTGTATCTCTGTGTTTTTTTTTTTGAGCAAGTGTATCTCTGTGTTGATTCTCTGTGTTGATTTGTCTGTGTGGATGTGTTTGTGTGTGGGTGTGTTTGTGTGCATCTGAGGAAAAAGAAGAAGATGAGGAGAGGAGAAGTTAACTGGGTTTGTTAAGCACGGAGAAGAGAGAGAAAAAAAGGAGCGAACGGAAATTAATAAAATAATTGATAAACGAGCTACAGTAACCGTGTAAATATACACGATTACTGTAGCTCGTGGATGAATTTGCACATTTTTACACCCACTAATGTGGGTTTTTTTTGCTCAAAATGTGTAAAATTGGTAATTTTTTCTATTTTAGAAGATTTTACAGGAACTGATGTGGTTGCTCTAAGGGTCCGTTTGGTACATATGTTTAAAAACTGAAAATTGTTATTTGAAAATATTTGTAAAAATATATATGAGTGAAAAAATATATAAAAATATGTAAAATATTATTTAAAAACTGAAAATAGTTGTTTGAAAATATAATCCAAACACCCCAATCCTCAAAAGCTATAAATTTGAAGAGTTAAAGAGCATGAACCATTTGGTTTTTTGGGTCTTGACTCTATGGTATCTCTTGTTTGACTTTTTGTCAGCCTAACTCCTTTGCTGATAGACTCAAACCCAGGACACTCCCATCACAAGAAAGAGAGAGAAGAAAGAAGGAAAAGAAGAAGGTTGGAGAGAAAGGTTCTGTGTTGGTTTGTTCAAGATTGAGAGAGAGGTTTAGATGATAAAAGGGGTTTTTTTTTTTTTTTTTTTTTTTTTCAGTATTTCGGCTCAAAAGAGGGCCAGGTAATTTCTCTCTATGAATTTCTAATTTAATTCATTCCTTACAAATCTACATTTCTGAATTTCCACTATATTAAATTTCTATATCTTCTTAGCCTCTATTGATTTCAGCAATCCTTTCACATAGTCATACTACACCTCACTCGATTCCCCAAATTTTCCACCGAATAGTGACATCAATTCAAGTACAATATGGGCTTTTTGTTGTGTTTTTGTCATCTGTTTGTGTTTTCTCTTGGCCTTGCATGCTTTAGGAAAGAGGCGAGGAAGGAGGGAAAATTCAAGAGCAAGAGATGCTTTGTATTGCAAGTGTAAATCATGGATGGAGGTGACTGTGAATTGAAGATTCAGGTACATCAATGAGTGCATATGTATTGTTTGTGAAAATGTTTGAATGAGTTTTTATTTTTTATTTTTATTTTTTCTTTGTTCGTGATGTTCTCTTGGGCTTGCATGTTTGTTCCTTTTGGTTTTCCAGTAAAGAGAACTAAACTTTAGGAAAAGAGACTTTTAGATTGGTTCATGAGTGCTTGGGTTTGTGATTGTATCTATGATGCACGGACACGGCAATACGGCAATTTTTGAAAAATAAGGACACGTCACGGCGTGAACACAGTAATTAAATAATTAATTAAATTTTATATTTAAGTATATTTTTAAATATTTTTAGACATAAAATATGTTTATGTCTAGAATTTAAATTATGTAAGAACTACAAATAAGTAAACTAACACCCAAATTAGTACAATAATACACATAAAATGTTTAGAGTACAAACCAAAAGTTTAAATAGGTTACATTCAATATCAAACTAAAAACATAAAAGGAAATAAGCAGGACACACAAACAAAAATCACAAAAACAAGCTTTATTAAAATCACATACAATATTTAACTTTAATAAATAAATAAAACTATAGCAGGGCACACAAAAACAAAAATCACTAAATTCATAATAAACCTTATAATTTATAAGGCAAGGTTGAGTAAAGAAGAAAAAAAAATATATATATATATATATATACACACACACACACACAGTAAAGTATAACACAGTGAGTGGGATTTAAAAAAAAAAAAAAAGAAAAGCTTTGGGTGTTATGAATATAACACGCCACAGTGTACCAAACCAAAGGTCTTAAGCAGTCAGCAGATAAAAGAAAGAAAAAAAAAATCGCGAAACAAAGAGAGAAGAGAAGCTCGAACCTATCCATGCCGAGAGAGAGAGAGATCGGAAGGAACAGAGGGATAGAGGGAGCTCGCCAACTCGCCGATTGGCCCGATGAAGCGCCGGCGAGGGACAGAGGGCAGCGCGCAGAGGGAAATCAATGATCGGGTTATGTGGGTTTTTGATTTGAGATTTCTCACTTCTCATTTCTCACTCAAGGGTATATCACAAAATCAACGGTAAGGATTTGTCCATCTGTCAAAATCTTGAATTTTTGTTTTTTTGTTTTTTTTTTTTTTTTCCACTGCTGGCGTGTCCACCGCGTCGGCGCCGCGTCGGTGCCGTGTCAGAGAAGAAAAAAAAAACGACACTGCTCGGACACCGAAGTCCAGCGAGTCTTACCAGTACATTGGCAAAAATGCTGTGTTGGTGCAACCTAGGTTTGTATTTGTTTCCTCTACTTTTCATCAGGTGTTTTGGTTGAATTTTCAATTTTTGTTTAGCAAGATTAGTTTCAACCACCGTTGTTTGTTGACCGGTTAAGTTTTTTTTTTAATTATTTGTTGTTAATTTTTTCATCTAGGTTTTATTTACATTTGTATCTTCTGCTAAGCAATTTTTTTTTCGTATTTGTGAGAGGGAGAGTTTTGGTCCAAAGGGTCAAAAGGCTTGGGTGTCTTCTTTTGACGAAAATTCAATATTTTTTGTTGAAGCTATTATCCTTTGCTTTTTGCCTTTTCAAGTTCAATTCAAAAAAGTTGAATGATTCCATTGTATATCAGTTTAACCTTCCTTAATTACCCTATTTTCCTCATCAATTGGCAAAACCCTTACATTCTCACAAAATATGCATTACATGAATGGCTTGTTTTCCCTTCAATTGGTTTATATGGCTGCTTAGTGGACATTTTTGTCATATGCAGGTTTATATGCATATGATCTTTCACAACAAAGTATGAAAGATGCAAAGTTTGGAAGCTAGAGTAGAATGGTTTGTCTGATTATTTGGGCTGACAAAGATACATGATTTCTATAGGCTTCTATATATACATCAATATGAACTTTGTATACAAGATATAGCAGAATGTAAAATGTGCATAGGATTCTGATCGTGAAGGTTATGAATTAATTAGTGAAAGCTAATTTTGTATTCAACACTGTTTTGAAGTTGCTTTGTCAGGTTTATTACTTCTTCCTTATGAATTAAGGATATTGTTCACCTAAAAAATTACTCCCATTGAAGCTTTTGTTCTCCTTGAATGCTATCTTGCATTCTCTATTAGCAAATGAGATAAGAGTTGTTTATGCAGACTTATATGATTTCTAACTAGGTTCTTCTTCTTGTTCTTCTTTATAAAATATAATAGTTTAAGCCAATGCTATAGCGCAAGGGCTACTTCTCCCTTCAAGAAAGGGCCTGTTTAACTTATCAATAAAAAATAAAATAAAAAACTTAATTACTATTCCAATAATGACTTAGTTTTAACTTGATAAGGACATTTTCATCCTGGGTAGATCTCACTGTTTATCCGCCCTTAGGGCTCTGTCAGGCACGAGTGTCCAAGCAGAAAACTTCCCCTTCCCCGTCTAGTTAGACACTCACAATAACCGATGGCCTCGACCCCACCATCCAGACGAATCAGTCATGAAACGTACCAACTTATGGCCCATTTGGCTTTAAGCAATCGCCAGGGACCTTAAGATCTAGATGGATCAACACGCCTCTCTCCTTGATGATCCATCGGTTGACTCTCACATATACCCGATGAACAAATCGCACCTCGTCCTTCATGTTAAGACGAACAGATGACCATACCGACGGATGAGCATGCTAGGTCCCACAACTCCACGTACTCTCCATACATGTATCCGAAATAACTTGTACACAACGCCCTAAGACCCTATTACACGTTCATATCTCCCCTATATAGAAAGAGAACCCTAAGATCTTGGAGCCATAACTCCAAATCTCCTTTACAAGGAAAGACTCCTGCATTCAAGGGATCTTGGTCTGCTTTTCACCACTATATAAGCATCAGATCTCATCTTCTCTAAGGTATGCATATTATCCCTAGCTCTCTCACTATAGAGTTCTTGGAGATTTTTCATTTACTGACTTAACCTTCAGAGAGTCTTTGGTCGGCACCCCACTGGTGCTCTCTGTTTAGTTTTTGGTTTCTTGTTCCTCAAGTACCCGTTGGAGTGTTCAGGGACAATTAACTCACTGGCGATTTTTGTGTATCATCATAACTGTTCTAATCCTATCATAAAATATTTATTTGTAATTAGATAGTGTTTTCCACGTGCTTTGCACATGCAACAAAATTAGTAGTACTGAAACATGTCAGTCACAGATAACATTATTTTTTTCAAATATCATAGGATTTGAATGCCCTCTTTTTAATATAAGGATAATTATACTTTACAATCTTTACTACTCTAAACTATATCCTAAATTACACTTTGTACCTTAAAATTTTAGAATGCACAGCTAGTACCCTAATTTTTGTTACACTTTGCACCATGTGGTTAATTTTGCCATTATCTTGGGGAAGGAAAACCAAAGTTTGTGGTGCAAAATGTAATTGAGAGTATAGTTTAGAGTGGTAAAATATAATTTCTCATTTATTTTTAAGAGATTGAGAACTTGGGCAATTAGGTATTTTCACTTGATTCTATCTAAAATAACTGCAGAATTGATGGTGGATACAAAGTGTAACATGAGGTATAGTTTAGGGTATTGATTGTGTATTCTAAAAATGTATGGTGTAAAATGTAATTTGTAATGTAGTTTAGGTGGTAAAATATAATTTTCCCTTTAATATATCATTAGTCTAAGACAAGATACATTTAATCAATTTTTAGTATAGGTAGAATTCCAACTTACTCTCTTATTTGGCACAAAAATTTTCATCAATTGAGATAACTAGAAAATAATCCTAAGTTTTCATATTATAGCGACCGCCCCCACCAAATGGCAGATACTTTTGCACTTATGGCTCGATTCAATACAATTGGTTTTCTAACGTGTGCTCTTATTGAATTGGCGGCTCAAAAGGGTTGGTTTTTGCATCAACTTTAGGTAAAATCAGCCTTCTTTTTGATGTTTTGCGAAAGGAAATCTATCTAGAGCAACCTTTACGGTTTTTTCGCAAAAGCCAAAAGGTGAAAAAGAGAAAGTTGAAACGGCTTTGTATGGCATAAAATAAGCAATCTGAGTATGATATAATGATGATTTTAAAGAATGATGCATTCAATGAAAAAAGTTCAAAAGAATCAAGACTATCATGCCACAAGCTTATTGTGTCGTTTTATGCATAAGCCAAGCCAAAGACTCCATGGGGCAGCCAATTGAGTGTTGAGATATGTTCAAGGTACATTTGATTTGGCATTTTGTACGAGAAGAATGTTGATGCAAAGTTGCTTGGAGTTTGAGGTAGAGATTGGGCTGGAAGTATTGATGATATGAGAAGAACTTTCAAATATGCATTTTCCTATGGTTTGGGTGTATTCCATGGGCATAAAAAAATAATAATAATAAATAAATAAAAAAGCAACAAATGTGGCACAATTTGATGAGTTAGAAATTTATGATCGTTATTAAGCTGAAATCGTCATTAACCAAGAGAAGACGTTACTCATTTAATACGCCCATTGATGATGAAGTGTAACGGATGGAGCAACAGTCATAGAGTGAGTTGTGAACTTCAGACAAAGATTTTGTAACGCACTAGCCATTGAGCATAAATATAGCAATTCATTTCCCATTAATGAGGCACACAACTATAAAAAAAGAAAAAAAGAAGGCAACAGAAGTTAAAGGTACACAAAAATATTCTACGAAAATCACTCTTTAGTCAATTCTCTCTAAAATCCTTCTCCTTTACTGACTTAAGCATTAGAGGCAGTTTGGCTAACACCACACTGGCGTGTTACTCTTCTACCCAATTCATTTTTAGGTTTTCCTCCAACAGAGACGACCATAATCACAGCTTTGTCCATTTACTATGACAAGGAGCTCAACTAGTGATTTTTTGCATCATCAGTTTGGTGCCATCTGTGGGGATCTCTAATCTTTCAAACCAACTTTTCCAGTGACAAAAGAGTTCCTCGAAATACAAGATGGAGCCAGAAGCTGCACAACAGCAACAAATCCAAGCCCTCCTGGCTAATGTGGAAAAGTTGACTCGCCAGAATGAAGAGCTACGAAAGACAGTGGATTCCCAAAACGAAGAACGTCAGCGAACAGTTGAAAACGAAAATGAAGAAGAAAAACTCAGTAGACTTGAAGGGCACAACAATGAAGAAGAATCAAACTCCCAAGCCAACAGGTGAGATGAGACCTAAGGAGAAGATTCCTCCAAGATGGAGAATGAGCTTCGCAACATGAGGAAGGAGATGGACGAATTAAGAAGGGCCATGAAGGACAAAGGCAGGGAGAATTTGGATGGGATGATTAGAAGGACGGACTCACCATTCACCACTGAAGTACTAAACCGTCCCCTCCCACTGAAATTCCGTCTCCCACAGCTGGAATCATATGACAGTTCCAAGGATCCCTTGGATCTCATTGAATCATTCAAGACATTGATGCTGTTACAGATGACCCCAGACAAGGTGATGTGCAGGGCATTCCTAACGACACTGAAAGGAGCAACCAAAGTATGGTTTAGCAAGATACCCCTAGGAACTATTGCAAATTTTGAACAACTCAGCAAGGTTTTTGTTCGTCATTTCATTGGGGGGCAAAGACACAAGAAGCCAACCAGTCATCTACTCAACATTCAACAGGTAGAAGGAGAATCACTAAGACATCACATGATCCGATTCAATAAGGAGCTATTGCAGGTAGATGAAGCTGAAGATCAAGTCATCCTAACAACTTTCCAAGCAGGTCTACTACCCGAGGATTTTTTCTTCTCAATCACCAAAAGCCTACCAAAAACGATCGCGGGATTGCTTCGAAAAGCTCAGGATTACATGAATGCAGAAGACATGGTGCTTGCAAAAGAAATTAAAGGAAAAAGGAAGAGAGAAGAAGGAACAAGTAGCAATCGCGATAAGAAGAAGGAGACACGAAGTGTTGGGCAGACCACAAGAAAAAAGAAGGAACTTCCAGATAGGAGGCCAAAGTTCACTAACTTTGCTCCTCTAATAATGTCAATTAAGCAAGTCTTGAAGCAGATAAGGGACGATCCCTCCCTGCAATGACCGAAGCCAATCAATGCTCCAACAGAAAGAAGAGACAAGAATAAGTATCGTAGATTCCACTAGGACCACGGGCATTGCACTGACGAGTGTAGACATTTGAAAGACCAAGTCACTTTAATCCGGTAAGGGAAGTTACAAAAGTATGTCAGGAAAACGGAGCCCTACAGATACCAATGGAATAACGATAAAGACAGAGATCGAGAAGCAGGATATAGCAAACCTCTTGTGGGAGAGATAAAGACAATCTCAGGATGATTGACGGCAGGTGAAACACTAAAGTCCCTGAAAAAACCCCATGAGAAAGAAATAAATAGTGTCCATTCATGGCTCCCTCCAATGAAGATGCCAAGGAATGACAAACCTAATATTGTCTTCTTAGAGAGAGACGGTCGCGGCATTAGACAACCCCATAACAATCCACTGGTAATCATGCTCAGAGTAGAAGAATTCAACATCCATTGGGTAATTATTGACAACGGAAGCTCAGTAGATATCATCTACTTACCTGCGTTTCAGTATATGAAACTGGACAAGAGAAGGATCAGGCCTTTCACCTAAGGGAGTCAATACCATACCGAAAGTCATTTCGGTTCAGCCGAAAAAAAGAAATATTTCGGTACCAGTTAATATCGGTGTACCGTTTTGGAATTACTGCTAATATATATATATATATATATATATATATTAAATGATAAATTTATATGTCACTCATCTAATCAATAACAGCAATAATAATATATACTTAAGAGAAACCAATAACGTAAATATATTTTAGTGTGTACCATTGTAGTTATATAATATAAAAAAAAAAATATCCCTCTACGTGACTGTGGGTGGTTGAGTACTGAATGGCAAGTTAAAAAGAAGTCCCATCACATTTCACATTTCAAATTAGTATCAGATTTTCACATGGGCTTGAGGTCTTGAGCAGATAAAAAGAGGGAAAACTATAGAAGGAAGGGTAAAAGCAAAAAGTAAGAATAATAAAGGAGAGGAGGTGACCACAAGTGAACTAATTGTTGAGAAGAAGAAGCTTCAGAAGCTTGGGTGATCAACAATAGCAATGAATGGCATTCCGGTATTGCTTCTTCTTCTTCTTCTTCTTCTTCTTTTGCTTCTTCATGTCAACCTTCCCCTCTCTCAAAATTTACAAAACAACTCTCTCTTTTCTTAAAAGTTTACAAATAAATCAAAGATTTTTACTTCGATTTGAAATGCACTTACCGGCCGGAATCCGGTATTTATCCGAGTACCCAAAACAACTCCGATATGGCCGGTATTTAATCCAATACTAAATGAGAGTGTACCTGTACTAGTGAAGGTGCCGGTACTGAAAATTCGTCCATATCGGCCGGAACGGTATGAAACTGACTTCCTTGCTTTCACCTCTCCTCCGGTGAGCTTTACTAGGGATAGAATCGTCACTCTAACTGTGATTGTAGGCACTTACCTAGCATAAATCACCAAGGAAATTGATTTCCTCATAGTTGACTGCCCTTCAACATACAACATCTTGGGAAGACTTGTACTCAACAAGCTAAGAGCAGCGACGTCAACATTTTACTTGAAGGTGAAATTTCCAACAACCTATGAGTTAAGAGAAATCAAAGGAGATCAAGTTCTGGCAAGAGAGTGCTACCAAGCTGCCTTAACATTTGGGGAGAACCACACATGAGTGATTAATGAACCAAAGCCCATCTCCGAACCGTCAGAAACACCACAAGAAGTTGAGGTCGTCCCAGGAGATTCGTCAAAGTTATTGAAGATAGGATCAGCACTCCCGACTCTAGAGAAAGAGAAGATGGTTTCTCTCTTAAGGCAAACCAAGATGTTTTCACCTGGAAACACAAGGATATGCCTAGAATTGATAGGAAGATCATATAGCATCGTCTCAATGTCAACCCAGAGTGCAAACCTGTATAGCAGAAGCGGAGAGTATTTGCACCAGAGCGTAACAAAGTAGTAACTGAAGAAGTAGAAAAGCTACTAGAAGTTGGTTTCATCAGGGAAGTCATCTACCCAGATTGGCTAGCAAACGTGGTAATGGTAAAAAAGAGCAATGGCAAGTAGAGGATGTGCGTTGATTTCACAGACTTGAACAAAGTCTGCCCAAAGGATAGCTTCCCCTTGCCAAGGATTAATCAACTGGTAGACTCAACTGCTGGACACAAGCTCTTAAGTTTCATGGACAAATTTTCTGGATACAACTAGATCCTCATAGAGAAGAAGATCAAGAGAAGACCTTGTTTGTCACCAGCCAAGGGTTGTATTGCTACAAAGTTATGCCCTTTGGATTGAAGAACGCAGGAGCCATATACCAAAGATTGGTGAACCCCATGTTCTCTCACCAAATTGGAAGGAATGTGGAAGTATACGTAGACGATATACTGGTGAAAAGTAAGGACGAAGCCAACCACTTGGACGATCTAAAAGAAACCTTCAGCACATTACGTAAGTACAATATGAAATTAAACCCTAAAAAGTGTGTTTTTGCTATTGCTTCAAGGAAATTCTTGGGATTCATAGTGTCCCAACGAGGCATAGAGGCAAATCTAGACAAAGTAAAAGCAATAATCGAGGTCAAATCACCAAAAACAATGAAGGAGGTTCAGAGCTTGACAAGAAAAGTCGCATCTATAACCAAATTCATCTCCAGGGCAATGGACAAGTGTATGCCATTCTTTAAGGTCTTGAAAAAGGCATTTCAGTGAACTGATGAATGTGAATAAGCCCTTTCAAAATTAAAAAATTACTTGATGAAGCCACCATTGCTAAGTCCCTCGGTGATGGGAGAAAAGTTGTACCTCTACTTAGCAGTGTCTAACACTGCAGTAAGTTTGGCACTGATCAGAGAAGAAGAAAATGTCCAAAAGCCAGTCTACTATACCAGCCAGGCATTCTAAGGAGCAGAGGCAAATTACCCATGGATGGAAAAGATAGCTTTCACATTGGTGGTCGCTTCTAGGAAACTCCGTCCTTACTTCCAAGCACACTCCATCGTCGTCATGACAGACCAACCAATAAGAAAGACGATGAACAAGATAGATGCAGCAGGACGACTCATCCAATGGGTAGTTGAACTAGGCCAATTCGACATTGAATATCGACCTCGAGCAGCAATCAAAGCCCAAGTACTGGCATACTTCATCGCAGAATTCACCTACCCCTACAAGGAAGAACTCCCCATGGAAACATGGACAGTCCAAACAGATGGGTTTGCCACGAAGAAAGTAGGAGGAGCAGGAGTAGTGTTCATATCTCCAGAAAGAGAAATATTGAAATATGCAGTTAGATTGAAATTAGGGATGACAATTTCTGCCCGGCCCGATAAAGAATAGGGTCGGGTCCGGGTTTTAGTAAAAATCCGGCCCGAACCCGGACTCGACCCGACCCGTTTAGAATAATAATAAAATTACAAAAAAAACATATATATATATATATATATATATATATATATATAACTTATAACCTAACCCTAACCCTAACCTCTCTTATTCTCACTCACTCATTTCAGCCTCATGCCAGCCGCCCCCCTCCCTTGAGACCTTGGTCACAGCCCACAGATGAGCACCATTAGTAGTGTACAAACCCACATCCATGAATATGATTAAGCCCTTTTAGAATACACTTGGTGTAGCATTTAACATCAGTTTCAGGCAAACCACACCCACCAGAATTATGAATCAAATCTCTCAAGCTTCCACCAAAAACGTACTCAAGCAACAAGTTATAAACCATGTCATCGTTATCTTCAACATCTTTCTCATTCTGAAGTGTAGCAAAAACAGAAATCTTCGCTGACTTCACTGCCATCAACGAAGGAAAAAAGCGAAACTTGGCTATGGGTTTGGCCAGAAACACAAATCCAAATGCTCCTTTGCCCAACAACAGGCCTCTCTCCTTTGCCGAGTTTTTTAAAGCCTCAAAGACCCTCCCTATTTTGTATTTTTTCTGCGAAAGGTTCTGCAATATGTGATTGGAAGTGCAATTTTTTTTTTTAAATTTTACCCCCATTCTCCATGTGGGTGTTTTCTTTTTCCTTTTTCGGTTAATTGAACTCTAAAAGCGTGACAACCATTGTATTTGTGTTTGTTTTTGTGATTTTGAAAGGGAAAATCATAAATCTTTGGTTTGTTTATCCATAATTTCCTGGTGGGTTTTTTTTTTGTTTTTTTTCAAATTTTCAATTTCATTCTTTGATTTTCTTTGCCGATCCTCAAATCTTTATTATTTTTCAACAATTTCTGTATGTGGGTATTTCATTCTTTGATTTCTTTGATTTTCTCTACCTAAGTATAATCCTGCTAGTATAAAAAAAAATTATGTTTGCCCAGATTCAAGCCTTGAATCTGGGGTTTTTTTTTTTTTTTTTTAAAAAAGCCTTGAATTTGGGCAAACACATTCTCAAAAATAAAGAATCTAGTCTGGCAAACACATTTTCAAAAATAATGAATCTGGGCAAACATTTTTTTTTTTTAATGATTGGGCCACGGTATAGATTTTAGGCAAATTTTTTTTTTTTGGGATTGGGCCATGGTTTCGGCCCAACTTGTGGCATGGCTAGGGGGCCCGCGGGTGCTCAACTGGCTAGGTTTGGAGTTAAGAAAAAAATCCATTTAATAAACGGGCCAGGTTTGGGTTTTCAGGGCAAACCTGTGGGTCGGGTTCGGGTATGAAAAAATCGGGCCCAAACCCAACTCGTTGTCATTCCTAACTAAATTCTCAGTAACGAATAATAAGGTTGAGTATGAAGCATTGCTAACAAGATTAAGTCTAGCAAAAGCTCTCGAAACAAAGAATCTTATTATCCAAGCTGATTCTCAACTCATAATTGGACAAGCAAAGGGAGATTACAAAACCAAAGAAGAAAGGATGCAGAAGTACTTGAAGATCGTCCAACAACTCTCGCAACACTTTGACAGCCTAGACTTTATGCAAATCCCTTGGGCCAAAAATGCAAAAGCTGACTTCCTAGCAAGATTGGCCTCGTCAGACGACTACAATGCGCCCTTCAAACTGTGTATAGAGATAAGGGGGTAACCAAGTATAGAAGGTGAGCAGGTTCTAAAGATAAAAGAAAAAGATTAGTGGATAACTCCCATCGTTCGTTATTTGAAAGAAGGATGGCTCCCAGAAGATAAAACGGCAGCAAGGAAGATACAGATCAGAGCAGCCCGCTTCGTCATTATTGACGATGTACTGTACAGACGAGATTATTCACTCCCATACTTAAGATGTGCTAACTGAGAGGAATCGGATTATGTGCTCTGCGAGATACACGAAGGAATTTGTGGAAATCATGCTGGAGCAAGGTCTTTAGCAGGAAAAACACTCAGAGCAGGATACTATTGGCTGACTTTACAAAAGGATGCACACGACCTCATCAGAGTATGCGATAAGTGTCAACGCTTTGCAAATGTCCATACGCGACCAGGAGAGACGATAACACCCATATCCTCACCATGGCCTTTCGCTCAATAGGGGATTGACATTATGGGCCCATTCCCTTTAAGGAAGAAGTAACTCAGATTTTTGATCGTCGCAATTGATTACTTCACAAAATGGGTAGAAGCAGAACCAATAGCAACAATAATAGAGGCTAAAATCACCAGCTTTGTGTGGAAGAACATCATCTGCAGGTTTGGAGTACCACAAGTCATAATATCGGACAATGGAAAGCAGGTCGACAATCCCAAGTTTTGAAAATTTTGCCAAGACTTAGGAATCAAGAACCACTACTCTTCTCCAAGGCACCCTCAAGCTAATGGTCAGACAGAAGTGACGATTAGAAACCTGCTCAAAATTATCAAAACTCGGCTTGAGGGGGCAAATGGGGCATGGTCTGAAGAACTACCAAATTTTCTTTGGGCATATAGGACGACCACAAGAGTTCCAATAGGAGAAACGCCATTCAGACTGACATTTGGCACTAAAGCCGTCATACCAGTGGAAGTGGGACTGACAACCCTCCGAGTCAAAACTTATGAAGGTCAGAAGAACCAGCAGGAGCTTAACAGCAACTTAGATCTAATTGATGAAGTCAGAGAGGAAGCCGTGAAGCGAATGGCCAAACACAAGGAAGCAATGACTAGATACTACAACAGAAAAGTCAAGGTAAGAAGGTTCAACACAGGAGACCTCATACTCAAGAAGATATCACAGGCAACGAAGGACCCATCCCAAGGAAAACTAGGACCAGCCTAGGAAGGCCCCTATGAAGTAATCCGTCACTCCAGAGAAGGCTCCTACTACCTAAAGCCTTTAGACGGCCAGGAACTGCCTCGACCATGGAACATAGAACATTTGGAGAAGTACTACCAGTAAGGAATCTTTTACATTTCAAATTGTCCAATCTTCATCTCAATATGTACGTCAGTTATTACTTTCATCATTCATAGATCAATAATACCCGAGAACATTATCCGTGCGTATTTATCAACAAAAACATGTGCAACACTCAGGAGTTATTCTTAAGAGATGTCCCAAGAATCTCTAACATTAAAATTTCAAATCAAAAGTTGTTCATACATTGCCAACATCGTCATAACCATCAAGGTTGTTAATACACAGCCATCAAAGTCGACTAAATCAAGAGTTGTTCAAACACAACTATTGTTATTGTTATTCAAACATGACAAAAAAAATGGTTAACCTAAAGACGCTCCAATAGCGCGACTCCAAGTCATGCGTACAGTGCAACATTGTCATTACTAATAACGTCATGGAATATAAAAAATAAAAAAAAATAAAAAAAAGGAAGTTGTTCAAACACAACTTCTAATATCGTCATTCAAACATGACTCAATTAAAGTTGTTCAACCACAACTAAAAGAGGAGTTGTTCAAGCACAACTTCTATCATCGTCATTCAAACAAGATTGAATAAAAGTTGTTCAAACACAAACTTCTATCATCGTCATTCAAACATGACTTAACGAAAGTTGTTCAAACACAACTTCTATCATTGTCATTCAAACATGACTTAATGAAAGTTGTTCAAACACAACTAAACGAGAAGTTATTCAAGCATAACTCCTAACATTGTCGTTCAAACATGACTTAGTAAAAGTTGATCAAATACAACTACACAAGAAGCTATTCAACCACAACTCCCATCACCATCATAACTTAATGAGATCTGCTCAACTGTTATGACGAAGAACTACGATTAAACAAATACAGCCAACATATAAAGTCACTTAACACGGCAAAGACCTAATGAAATAAAAGGTTACAAACATACTTTGTCAGCAAATCAGTTGTCAGAAGAGAATTGCATGACTATAACACACAGGCCCAAGTAAATTGTCCAAAAAATATATGCTCAAAACAATGAGCCCCATAACAAGACATTGTTTTCGTCTTACAAAAAAAGAGAAAATAAAAGAAGATATGAAGTAAATTACTGTCTAGCTGGATCAAAGGGGGACGGATTTGCAAAAGCGGCAGTTGTAGTTTCCTCTACTACATTTTCCTCTGTGACCTTGGAAGAACGATCCGCTACAAACTCCTTCTCCACTTCACCCATTACCAGACCATAGAGATCCAGTTTTGGGTGGTGCTTAGCCATCCATCTTCTGAAGAGTTCAAAGCCCTCCACATAGTACTCACACAGGTCGTCCGAGTACAAGTCAAATTCTTTGAACTCCTGTAGAGCATCAGGACCAGCCTTTTCCAGTTTAAACTGAAGATTACCTATCTGCTTGTCTTTCAACTTAGAAAAATCCTTCTCCACTTGAAGACTCTTCTCCAAAGCTGCCACACATTCTTTGTCCTTCTCAGCTTCAACAGTAAGGATGACAACCTTGTTCTTGAGCGTCTCATTCTCACCAGAGAGGAATTTGATCATAGGCTTAGCTATGGCCACCTTCTTTTCCAAATCCAGAAGCTTCCTAGAGATAAACAAGGACTCCTCCAAAACTTACATATGAAAAAATCTCTCTTAGCAAAAGCAAAACAAAAAAGAAAAAGCAACCTACGTCGTCAGAACACACTTGCACCAATTTCTGAATGTGAGACGACATCACATCACTAAACGACTTCACCGTTAGAGGATTTAGGTCGTCCACTGAAAGCGCCTCATGCACCTTCAACGCAGCGGCGTCAGCGTCGTCCCAAAAAGTTGGGGGAAAAGGCTTGCTAATGGATTTTCTTCTAGCACCCCCGTCTGAAGAGACAATCACCACCAGAAACAATGTGGGAGAGGGAGGATGCTTGGTGGAGAGTGAGCAGAGGGAGGAGTCACCAAGGGCACTTCGGAAGGAGTGTCACCCATTCTCTGACGCTTCCTAGGCCACCAACAATGCCACACCTGGCCTTCTTCTCTTGGGCCTCAACTAGTTTCTGTTTGCTAAACCTGGTCATCATTCCTAGAGAAGAGAATGAGAGATATAGATAAATAAAAAATGAAGAGACGAAGAACACACTTACTTTCTTCACAACCTCTAAATTCTTTCGAACCTTGTTTGAGGGCTCTAAGCCCAAAAAATGGAGGAACAACGATTGAGGAGAGATAAGGTCGTCGAAATCTCTAACAGTCCCGAGATATTCTCTGACCTTCTTAATATGACCATGATATCTCTTCTTCAGACGAAGGCATTGAGGAACTGCAAAAGCGAGTATATCATATACCATCGTCACTCACAAAGAATAAATAAAGAACAGACAAGAAGGACGCACCAAACACAGGAGTTCCCCAACTACGAAAATCTTGGAGGCTTCGTCCAGGCCCTCACCAGGGACGAACTCCCAACCACTACCCAAAATAAAGAAGAATTTTGGTTTCCAATTGCGGAGGGATAATGGAGAGTCAAGTATTAACCTAGAAGCCTTATCCCATGGCTTAAATTTCCAGTAGCTAGGGTCTTTGGACTTTCTCAGACGATAAAAATGGAGAAATTCGTCTCTCTTGATGACGTCTCCATCATTGGCAAACATCCACACCACCATACAACTAATGACAATCAGTCAAGAATTAGGCACTAATTGTGTCAAGGCAAGGTGTAGATATGCGAAAAGTTCCCTAACAAAGGGATGAACGAGAAGACGAAGACCACTAGCGAAATCTGCTTCATAGAAACAGACTTCACTAGCATATGAGTGACAGGCCCTATCCTCGTCACTCGAAATCCTAATTCTAACCGAATCAGGAAATTGAAACCTATGCCTGATTCGCTTCTCATCTTTCTCTAAGAGGGCACATTGGATGCCCCAAGTTTTATATGGAGTAGAAGGGAAAGTAACCTCGGGAATCTCGCGATCATCAGACAAAGATAACCCCGTTTCTAGCTCACAAGACCTAACTTCCCCAGACATTTTCAAAGACCTAGCATCTCTAGCAGAACAAGAATCCAAAGGAAATAAAGAGGAAATGAAAAACCTATACAAACAGTCCTCCCGCTCGAAAAGACTAACCCCCTTGAGACACTTTCCCTGTACAATCTCAAGCAAAAAACCTAAGTGAGCAAAAAGAAAAGATATTGAAGGACAATCAACCCTAACAAAAGAGTAATCTACCATGGAAGAGCAGAAAAAGAGAGACGAGCACGAAGAACTTACCAAGGAACGCAAAACTGAAAAAGAAAGCTTGAAGAAGAGAAAAACCCTAGAACGCCAACTGAACAAGGAAAGAAAACGAAGAAAAGGAAAAAGGAGGGAAAAAGGCGAAATAAATGGCCAAAACTTGCGTGGGAAAATCGAGGAAAGTCTGCATGTCAGACACATCTTGACCGTACACGTGACACTCAGCAGATTAAACATCAACTCGTCATAAATGCACCGTACACAGAATACAAAGCGTCAAACAGTTATGTTTTCATCTCGTCTAACAAATGAAAATTCAAACAAGGAGGCAACTGATGAATCAGAAGTTTATGATCGTCATTAAGCTAAGATCATCATTAACCAAGAGAAGATGTTACGCATTTATTACCCTCATTGATGAAAAAGTGTAACAGACGGAGCAATGGTCATAAAGTGAGTTGTGAACTTCAGACAAAGATTTTGTAACGCACTAACCGTTGAGCATAAATACAGTAATTATTGCCCATTAATGAGGCACGCAACTATAAAAAGAGAAGGCAATAGAAGTTAAAGGTACACACGAAAACACTCTACGAAAATCAGTCTCCAATCAATTCTCTCTAAAATCCTTCTACCTTATTGACTTAAGCATTGGAGGCGGTTTGGGTAACGCCAGACCGGCGTGTTACTCTTCCACCTAATTCATTTTGCGGGTTTTCCTCCAACAAAGATAACCCCAATAACAGCTTCATCCATCCACTATGACGAGGAGCTCAACTACTGATTTTTTGCATCATCACAATCTATTGCTGAGGCCAAGCATATTTCCACATCATTATCAACTACATAAAGCAATATGACTAAGGAGAATTTTAGAATAGACTAGTGAGAAGCAAGAAGAAGCAACTTTAATTTTGTGTGACCAAAAATCTACTATTGCTATGACAAAGAATCTCATTTACCGTAGTCATACAAAATACCGATTAATGTCTTGGTCTTATGGTAAAAAACAAAAATCACAAAAACGAACGTTATAGTTTGAAACTCTATAATAAAAATATAGTATATTTCCGTCAAGTGTCACTTCATTAAAAAGGCCATAAATGGTTATGAGATTCAACTCAAATATTGTAAAACTAAAGATCAAAGTAGTGGATATCTTCATCAAAGCTCTTCCATGAAAGTTTCAACACCTTAGACAGATGTTGGGTGTCACACAACAAAGCATTAAGGGAGTGTTAAAAATGAAAGCTTGTTATAGTTTGACTAGTTTCCTATGTACATAGTAGTTTCCCTTTTATTTTAAATTTATGTCCTTTTTACTAATTTGTTTGCATGTATCTAATTTGGTGCATGATGGACAAGTGTCAGAGTTGTCATTCATGTTAGAAAAAGATTTTCATGTACCTGGAGAAGTTTAGAATCAATTAAATATTTTGTTGATAAAAAATAGTTGTAGTCCAGTAAATTTGATCTATGTTCGCAAAATCTTAAAAATACTCCTCAAAATCATCATTGCGCCCTTTTATATTCGAAATCTAATAAGTAGTGGGCAATGGCATGTGGCAACAGAGTCCATCTGTCTTAGTGGTTGACTATCAGAAGTTTTTCTTTTTTTAAATGGCTAACATTGTTAGTTTATTTCGATGTTAAAGTTAATTAGTTGCAATTTCAAATATTATGGTTTAATATTTATTACTTTTGAAAGTTTTATGTTTAATTTAATATCATCAATTTACCCTATATATACCACCATCCAAATATAATTACAAACACGGGCTTGTTCCGTTTGTTAATATTGTTTAAATAACAATTTTTATTGTTTAAACAACACAACACAACACATATTTTCATAACACTTTTCAGCCACACATATTTTCACAATACTTAAATAATTTTACTAAAACAACATTCCCAAACAAGCCTATTCACCCATAAAATAAAAATATACTAGGGGTTTCTCAAAAAAATATATATATACTAGGGGTGTGTTTGGATACCGCTTAGTTTAGAGAAACTGAAAACTTATTACTAAAAGTACTGTAGATAAATATAAAAGTTAGTTGAAATGGTACAGTGAAGTTCATAAATAGTACTAAAAAGTGCAATGAAACTTGTAAATAATACCAAAAATGTATAAACAGTACCGTGAGATTCACCATTTTTTCAACAAAAGGCACAAATTTTTATCCGCACGCAATCCAACCGTGCACTAGGTATCTAAAAATATTCCCTTTAAGTAGTAATCACTATCCAATATAATTACCCTTCACTATCTAATATTAATTACAAACAAGTGCCTTGGTCATGCCACCCAAATCCCAAAAAATAGTTACCACTATATAACTGGGCTTTCTAGCTTTTTACTCTTATTTTTAAAAATATTTGGCAATATGCCACTGTTTTCAAACTATTTAGATTTGTGCCTCAGTTTGTAAACTCGATTGGTTAAAATCGAGTTATGCACGATCAAACTAAAAAAAAATTGCATGAGTTCAAGTTCCATAAAAACACCGCTATAGGTCTTATAAAATGCAGCTATAAGTTTAGGGTGATCAAACTTTAAAAAAAAATTTGCATGGAACTTGAGTTCATGGAGCTTGAGTTCCATGAAAATGCTGCAATAGATCTTATAAAACGCAGTTATAAGTTTGGGGTGATCAAACTTTTAAAAAAAATTTGTATGGAACTCGAGTTCATGGAGCTCGAATTTCATAAAAACGCCGTTATAAGTCTTATAAAATGCAGCTACAGGTATGGAATTCGAGCTCTATAAACTCGAGTTCCATGCAATTTTTTTTTTTTTTTAAGTTTGATCACCCCATACTCAAATTTCTACTAATCGAGTTTTGAAACAGGGGCACAAACCTAAATAGTTTCAAAACAGGAGCATATTGCCAAATAATTTTAAAAATAGAAATAAAAGGCTAGAATCCCCTATATAACCATAATAAAAACCAGTGAGTACAAGCCGGCGACAGAGAACGAAGACAACTGAAAAACAAAACAATAAGGCAAGCTGGGCCAGCTTCTTCCTTGGTTCTAGATTCTGCTCTGCTTCTCAATCTCAATCTTCTAAAGACCTTGTCAGCACGTCTTCCCATGGCGTCAGGGACGGAGCCAGGATTTTAAGTTAAGGGGGGCGACTTTGACCTCTAGTTTGGCAGCTTCTTAGTTGTGGAGTTTTTTTTTTTTTAATTTTTAATGTGTGCATTTGCTAGGTAAAGACAAAATTATTCTATTTAAAACTTTTTAAAGGGCAATTATTTATTTGAGTAAAATTGGTTAATTAGACTTAATTTTTTTTAGCTTTGCTATTGGTGATTTTTGTTGTTGCACAAATGTTTTTGGGCTAGTATATGTTGTTTTAGATTTTAGATCTATAAAAATTTAATGGCCTTTAAAATGAGAAAAGTGCTAGAAGTATATTGATGATATAGTGAGTGATTATTGATAAGTAAAAAAGTTATGCAAGTAATAAACCCAGATGCGAACCAATAAGAATTTGTATTTCAACAGTTTATAAAAATATTGTTAATAAGTTTGTATCTTTAACGTTACTCTAAAAAGATTCAATAATATTGTTAATAGGGTAAAATGTAATTTTATAGAATAAAATTGCTAAAATTAATGCATATATATATATAAATTTTTTTTTTTTTAAATTAGGGGGGGCCACTGCCCCCCTTGGTCAATGAATGCCTCCGTCCCTGCATGGCGTGTCTGTGGAGAATACGGCGTCGCATAGAGCGAGGTGGAGCACTCTGTAAGAGCAGGTCATCGGCCTGGTGGTGCGACGAGAAGTCTAGGCTGCCGTATGCGGCATCGATGGTGAGTTGTTGGGGGAAGCAAGTGACGCAAGGCATGAAAAGTGCATGTGCCGCAGAGGAAGGATACCAAGCAAAGGAAAAGGACCAAGGTGAGGTAATAAAGGTTGAATCTCTTGGTTTTGAAAGGCAACAAATAGTACAGAGGGTTTGGCCAAGCCATTGAAACCAGACTCTAAAAGCAACCCCCCCCTCCCAAAGAGAGAGAGAAAGAGGGAGAAAAAGGGATTGGTATATGTATTGGTGGTGTTGGATTTTTTTTTTTTAATTTGGTATATATTAATTGTTCTCGTGACTCATGATTAGAATTCTAATCAAACTCAAAAAGAATTAAGATTAGAATAGATATCATTTGTCACTGTCTTGTCATATCACTTTCTAAATGCCTCTCTCTCAAAAATAAAAAATAAAACTTTAAATGTCTCTCTCAAAAAAAATAAATAAATAAATAAAACTTTCTAAAAATTTGTTTGAATTCGAATTAACAGAATAGCACCATATAAATATTATTAGCCATTTTATAAAATAAATAATAAATATAAAAATTTTATTTTGAATTCCATGAATTATTTTTGTAATAATTTTGGTTGGAGTAAAATTTAGTTTTTTCAAAAACTTATGTGATAAATTTTTTAATTTTTATTTAGAATAAACTACCATAATTTTATTTTTTATTTTTTATAAAAAATTTTAATTTCTAAAGAATTTTGGAAGTCTTATTTGGAGTAAATTTTAAGTTTTTTAAAATTTATGTAATAGAGTTTTATTTTAATATCTTGAAACTATGATAAACGTTAAGTTTATCATATTTTAGCTAATAGAGTTTCAAAGTTTATTAGTTTACCTAAAATAAACTTTGATAAATTTAATGTTTTGGTAATATAATTTCATTTAAACTATCTTAAAAGTGTAATTATTTGTCATATAGAAAATATAACCATTTGGCACAACCATGCCTGGTATCTAAGACTTGACTTTTATTATATAGTAGTATATAATTTGTAATAAATTTATTTATTTATTTAATATTTTTTACATTAAAATCTTTAAAATATAATTTTACCTAGGTTTATCATAGTTAATGTAATAGATTTTTACCTGGAATAAACTTTGATAAACTTAATGTTTTGATAATAGAGTTGTATTTAAACTAAACTATCTCAAAAGTGTAACAACTAGTCATATAGAGAAGACAAGCCATTTGGGTTTGGCACAACCATGGTTTTAAAACCCAAAATTTAAAACTCAAATTATCCCAACAGCTAATTAACCACTAAGAAATGCACCCCAACTTATTTTGACTTTTCATAAATCAAATGGAGTATAAACCGAGAAAGTCTCATAACCTAAAGATTTTTAATTTAATAAAATTGTGGTGTAAAACCCTTCGTTTACACCCTCCAATAATAACATGTCACATCGGATTTTAACAAACTCATGAATAGAGTCTACCACATAGAATAATACATCCTTCTTATTTTTTAAAATTAAACCCATAATCCCTATCTCCCTCTCTCAAATGGGTCAACCACCATGGTTGATCCTTCTAAGCTCATCACCACCAATAGAGATGTTTTTCCCTCATTTACCCAATTCTTGAATCCAATATTTCTCTCTCAAAATTGAACCAAAATCCCTTGTTTTTAAAGTCTGTGGGAAGTTTGAATTTTACACCTTCCAATCTCATCATGCCACATTAACATTTTACAAATTAAAGAATAAGTAGTTACACATATCATCTATCCTCATCAAAGCACAAAATCACAAAATATATAGTTGTTGTCCTCTTAAGCCAATTTGATCTTTGTTAGTGAAATCTTAGAAATACTCATCAAAACCAGTGTGCCCTTATATTTGAAAGTCAACAAGCAGTGGTGCAAATTACTTTTTTGGTTTTGTAGAAATGTGGAAAATTGTGATGATAGAATTGAGCAATGGGCTAACAGTGGTGAATGGTAAGCATTGGGTGGTGGCATGTGGCAATAAAGTTTCTCTCTCTTAGTCGTTGACTATTGATTTTTTTTAAATGATTAACGGTGTTAGTTTAATTTGACATTAAGATTTAATTAGTTGCATTTTAAAAGATTTGATAGTTCTACATTTAATTTGTTATCACCAATTCACCCATAAATATATAGGCATAAAGTAAAATTTTCCCTATTAGTCATCACTGTGGGAGGCCAGAAAAGCTTGATCCCATTGGGCTTGAGCCGAGGAACTTAAAGGCCCAACCATACACATTAAACTTAAGTGGCCCCAGGTAGATTGAAAGTAAGAGTTGACTGAAGAAGCAATTAGTATGAGGAAGGCGCTTGATGAAGGATAGTCCGAGGAGATAGAGAGGTTCTAGTGAATGAACCAAAGGTACTTGTTCGATGAAGGTAACAGTGGATAAGAATTGAGAGAAACTTTCTAGCGAAACTACCAGCACCTTTGCGTTAAATGCACTGCACCAACTAGACATGCTGCATTAATGATCGAATGACACCTATAACCTATTACCTGCCCAACACAGCCTCAAAAAGAAGGGAATAAAAGGATGAGACAAGTGTCTAAAAGAAATGTCATCCACCATCTAGGTGGAAGGCCAAGATTGAAGCAAGGAGATTATAAACAGGAAAAAGATCCTTAATGTACAGGGATCAGAGTTGGAAAAAAAAGAAAAAAAAAAAAAAAAAGAGAATACAGAGAATAAGAGTATGATCTTGTATTTTAGTAAGTGTAAAAGCCCCTCAGTAGTTCTGAGGAAGAAGAAATATAACAGAAACTTGTCTTATTGTCAGTGTTTATCCCATGTATTGTTCGTTATCAACCTTTAGTGGATATTTTTGTTTCAAATTCAACTGTTGGTTTAAAAACTCACCTCTATAAATTAATTTTTGTGGGTCCAAGGCCAAGATCTTTTTGGGCTCTTTAGATTTTAGCCCATATAGTCACTATTCAATATAATTATACAAAAGCATGTTTGGTTTAATTGGAAACACCTTTTTGTGGGCCCCACTACCTTGATGTTTGTTTGATTTTAATTTTTGTTCTCAATTTTTGAACTCATCACTAAAAAAAGTGAGAATAATAACAATGTTTTGGAGTTTTTAAAAATTGAGAACTGAGTTAAGTGGCGTTTTTGTAATAAAATGAACAAAAGTGGGACCCACATATGTCCTATCGTAGGCCATTAATTTAGCCAAGTAGCTCTCTCTCTCTCTCTCTCTCTCTCTCAATAGTGGATTGAGTATGGGGATTGAGATCAGGTGCAATTGCACCATGCACTAACCCCATTTTCTTCACAAATTTTTTACATTTTAACTTAAAATTTTTACTTCTTTTTAATATTTTTTTATTTGATGGTTGGCATTGAAAGTTATTTTTTTTAACTTTCAATCTCAACTATTAATTGCTATTGCATCTGATCTCAATCCTAAGTATGGTGTACTATGGTCGTTTATGGTGGATCTTGTTGTTTGTTCCTCTCTCTCTCTCTCTCTCTCTCTCTCTCTCTCTCCAAATTGCTAGCCTTACTATTTTGGTGGGTGCGGGTCACACTAGATGATGCGTTTTTTCTTTTGGTTGAGTGGCTATTGGTGATGCTAATGGTGGCGGGCATAGGTTGCACTAGATTATAAGGTTTTTTTTTTTTCTTTTGGTTGTAAGGCTATTGGTGGTGATGATGGTGGTGGGTTCTGGGTTTGCCACTGGTGGTGGTGCATTATTCGTTGTTGTTGTTGAGTTTGCTATGTTGTCCCAGTAGCTTATACCAAAGTGATGAAAAGCTGAATACATAGGTTCTGTCAATTGCTAGACTTAGAAGAGGGAAAAATTCACCTACAATCTTTTGTCTTTTCATGCTTTCCTCAAATTACTTGCATTGTAGTCCCTTAATAAAGCAGGTTGTAGAGTAGGAATGCTATTTTTTCTGTGGGCGTGGGTGAGATTGTTGGTAGTATTGCGGCAATTAATGATGGTGTTGTGGTAAATTTTTAATTAAAAGGTAATAGGAAAAATGAGAATCAACAAGCATTAAAGAATTCATTGCATGTTCCAGTTGGGCCTATTACTAGAGCAAGATCCAAGAAGATCAAAGAAGCATTTAATGGGGGTGATTCAAGAGATTTAGGCTGATTCTAACACAGAACATTCCAAGCTTGGCCCAAAGGAATATGAAGGCGTAATAAATTTAATTCAAGCTATTGATAGGGATAATCTGGCTTAATTGGGCATGATTTATAATGCGGATTAATGGCTGATTGACTTTCCATCTCCATACCAATTAATAGCTATTTTTCCTAGTCTGGAACTGCTAATTTCAAACCAAATCAATCTTAATTTAGGCTTCTATTATTTAGTGCTTTTTTTATATTTTCCTATTTTCAGTCATGTCTTACAAATAGCATGCACTCATTGTAATGGAGGGATTTTTGAATAAAAATCAGAAAAAAAAAAACATGAGGTTTTGCTTCTTCTTTTGGTTCTTCAAGAATTGTGAACTTATCAGGGATTCTTCCTTGTGGCGTTCAAATTTTATACCTACGGTTCATGATTCAGTTATAATCATTAGGTCAAGGTCTGTTACTTATACCTTTGGTTTGCATTTCATTTATAAAAGTTGGGTCGGGGTTTCTATCAAAATCTAAATTTTAACTTTCTTGGGAAAGTATTCAAATATTATTTGTTAGGTCTCAAAGCGTGTCGATTGAGGTTCACATCATTTGGTATCATAGCACAAGTTCTAAAATCAAGTTTACTATCCATTTATCTTTTGTTTCCTGTTATCATCCTATCTTGTTCCTTTTGTGTTCATTATTCTTTGCTCCTGTTTTGTGACATGCACCAAGTTAAAATTGTGCACCAAGTTCAAAGAAAAAAAAAACTTGAAAAAAAGAAAGACGTTAAAAAAGAAAAGAAAAAAAAAATCGTTTGTAGTTTCGAAATATTGTTTTCTTTTGTCCTCTTGC